>NC_058116.1:16110714-16413333 GCF_914725855.1 Thunnus albacares
GGGGATCAAAGAAGATGGATCATACCAGAGTAAGTCTCACACACACACATACACACACACAAAAATGGTATATCAGAAAACAATATTGCAAAATCTTGCATAATGAAATTATGACAACCAAACCACTAGCAATATATGCCCTTCATTTTAAGTCTAAGTCATTTTTAAGTCTAATACTCTATATTTTTCATATCAACAAATCCCGAAGCTTGAGCGCCCCAATAGCCGAATGGTTACTGCACATGCCACGTAAACACAATGTCTCTGGTTTAGTTTGGGCAAAACATGCCAAAAATCCCCCCCAAAAAACAAAAACAAATCCCAAAGCCAGCAATGAATCGATTCTATCAACGAGTATTGTCTGAAGTCAAAGCCTGATATGGTTGATTCTTCTGTGCTGTAGACCTCCATTGCTGTTTTACTTTTATCCCACACACAACTTCCTGCTGCCGGGAATACTTTCTAGAGCACCAAATGTGTATTGATCCTCAACTGAAAATGGTCCCCAACAAATGCAGTATTTACACCCATTAAAAAAACACTTTATAAAAACTACAGTGTGCAGCTGTTTTGGGAAATGATGTAGCCTTTTAAAAAAATAAAACAATATATTTGTGACCAGTTTTGAAATTTTGGGCTTTGGGGTGAGTGCCACAGTCAGCGAGGGTGTGAGAAAAATGTGTTGAGAGACACACTAACACACTGCTTTATTGTTGACAATAATAAAAATGTTAATTATTACTAGCGTCATCCTTTAATAGTCAATAACAAACAATGTAAATGGCCTCCATAATATTTACCCAAATCTTCCATTTCTACAGTTGTGTCGAGTGACCCCTCGCTCGAGTGTTTGCCTGTCTTGGAAAAACGGCTTCAGGAGACCAATAACTTACCAGCATTCCTGGCAAATGTCAGGAAGGAGTTTATCTCACAGGCTCGTTGCTAAGATTGGAAGGAAAGGAAGATAAAGAAACTCGCAGCGAACTTCATGCTGCTTTGGGAACTGATGTGAGCACAGAGGGCTTCATGTTCAAGAAAGACGACTGAGGTCTTGGAGAAGAAAATGTATAATTAATTTTTTGTCTTTTTTATTAACAATTTTAAAGCAATAAAGTACATACACAGAAACCTGATTTGGGTTGTAAGTGTACATGAGGCTTTCTTGTGCTACTGCAGATTCTGGGTGAGATTTATATTTGTGCTGTTCATGAGTTGAGTCAATCAGGCGTCAGATGATTTGATGCTGTTTAACACAGGCAGCTCCTCAACATATGTTGATGGGAAAAGGCCAGTCCGCCCGTTAAGTACTCCAAACCACCAACCACTCTCTTCCTTTGTGTAAATATCTAGAAGATCTCCTGTAAAACAGAAATCACTGTATTATTTTATCTATTAATCTCTACTCTTGTTTTAGATGATCTGCCATTGAATAGCCACATACCTTCTCTCAAAGTTAATTCATCATCCTGGTCAGGTGTGAAATTGTAGAGGGCTTTGCATCTTCCTATACTGCAGTATTCTGGTATTGTTTGACCTGTTCAATGTTGATATTTTTCATTGTTTAATTGCATTATAGAAGTAATTACAAATAAATCTTTAAGTTGATGCTCTGTAAACGTGCTACCTTGTTCTCTGTTGTCATCTGTGTGAGGCAGGGCTCCATTAACTGTGCCGCCACACTCACCAGCTTCAGATTCATGTGTTGACGCTGTGGAAGAGACCAGGTCAGCGGCACTTTGCGAAGGCTCCACAGATTGTTGTGTCACAGCCTGAACAGGTCCTTTGTAAATGATGGAGGCTCTCAGTGATTGTCTGGATCTGAATGGTGTCTTCTTGAGTTTGACCGGACGAGTCAGTTGAACCACACTGTGCTCACAGTCCTTAGACAGAAACATAGTTTAGGTTATATTGAATCCACATGATTCAGCTTTGGAAATGTCATAAATTGTAGGAAAAAAATATGCTTGAACAGTGACTCCTAAGCAGAGGTACTTGTTCCTCCTGTTGCCAGGGGATACATGTTAAGATTGTGGAGTAGCTCTGCTAATAAAAAACCTATTTTTGGCTGATTATTTTTGGCAGCTATTATTGGCTGATTGCACAGGACACGCCTCCCGCTAACCCGAGTCAGTTGTAAAATTCAAAGAGCACATGCTGTCATTAAAACTAGCAAGCAGGGAAGTCAAAATGGATGTCTGAAAGAAATGGTTGAAACGTCCAGCAGTAAGCTTGAACAAACCTGATGGAAAAAAAGGTCAAATGTCAACAATCCCATGAGCACTGTGTTGTACTAAAGAAACATTTGTAACAGTATCTGAAGATACATATTTAATAGTGCTAAATGGCATCCCTGTGGTTTTTATGAAGGGATGCTTAATTATAGATTAACAATTTTTCAAGTCTGGCTAAAAACAACAGTAGGTTGCCCAAATGAACACTGAAACAGGTTTTGCTCACTGTTATTCCTCCTGTGCATACTAGCCATTGAAAGACCTTGTTTTGTTCAAAAACTTACTTAAGTTTATCTAAAGCTAATATGATGCTTCAGCCATCTGAGATATTTAAATGAAACTGATATCTTCCAGAGTTATTTTCTTTTTAAGTATTAAATTCCCTCTTTTTCTTTCCCTGTTGAGCTGCAGTGGAAGTATAGTAACAAAAAGGGAATTTGGTGCTAAGAAGACCGTAACATTGAAACATGCTGGCTTGATCTGACGAATTCGGATTGCTGAAATTTCTTGTTGTCTTTGGATAAACTTTTAAATACATTTTTTTGCACAGAATGAAGACGCAGGAAGCAGGTTATAAAGGGATCTCTTAAAGGCCGGTATGAGCAAGAGGAATGATTACAGCAAGAAAAACCTGTTTTAATGTTCATTTAGGCTCCTGACTATTGATTTAATACTGACATAAAAAATTGTGAATCTGTTCTTTAAGCTCATCTGACAGTGCTGTGGAGGTACTTAAGTAAAAAAAAGGTTGGGATTCACTGTCCTATAATATCTGAAACCCTTAAAAAATGTACAGTTTATTACACAACATAAATCCAGACAACTGTTCCTTAACTTAGCAATTATAGCATAATAATAACCACTACACATAAATTTATGTGAACCAAAATGCTAATTCATAGTGAGCTGATGCATCTTTGCAGTATGTTGAGAAAGAGCTTAATCATTCTCATTATTTTGAGGTTACAACCACAAACCCTCCATGCTAACCAACAGTCTATCACTACCTGAGATCATAGGTGTGCCAACACTCTCTGCTGAAGATGATGACATTCATTCTTACCTTATCTTTCCATTTGACAATGCTGTTACTAAATCGGTGTAAGGACTTGGGTTTCCCTTCTAATTCAGACAGCGTTACTGAGAGTTTGTAGTGAGTGGCCTCAAGCAGATCCTGTTTTAGAGCACTCTGCAGGTAACAAGATGATAAGGAGGTTTAGTGAACACTTCAACAAATCTATTTTATGATCAGCTTTACAGTAAACATCAGTCTGTACACACCACTTTCCCTCCACTCAACAGTCCTTCTGCACACACCATAAAGTCTGTACCTCATCAAGCTGCTGTTCAGTTTCCTCAAGGTTCTTCTGGTTTGAAAAGGATGGATTTTCAGAGTATGTTTTCATCAGTTTTTCAATTCCTGCAAAGACAATGTTAAAGGTGACTTATAAACAAAATCACCGCACCTAATACTGTCCGTTATGAATCACTGAGTTACACTGAAAGACAAATTTTCTGCCTCCGTTGAATTATATAAAGTAATTTTAATGGATTATGTACTGAACTTGCCTTCACAGTCTTTCTTTGTTTTTGTGATGCCGTCCTCCAGGCGCTGGAGCTTGATTTTGATGGCCTCTTTTCTTCGGTCTTTGGCCATCAGTGATTTGCTGTTCTCCTCCTGATGCATGCAAGACACAGATAACAGGGATTTATCAAAACACATCAGTAGCTATGACGGTTTATGGTCTATATGCCAAAGCTACAAAAGTTGCCTTGGAAATTTTACACATGTTCATAATATATTATCTTCAATACATCAGTTAAATCCTGTTGAGATCATATTTTCAAGAGAGAACTGAATACATAAATACATTTGTAGCAGCATAACTTAAAATACAAGATGTTAATAAATAAACAGTAAAGCAAAGTAAAAAGAAGCACTATTCATGTCAGGCCCTGTCACGAAATGTTAAGTAGATTTTTATATCTGCAGCTTGCAGCCCCCCTCTGAAAAGACACCCCCTGCAGAGACGACTGCGTCTGTCTTAGAGAAGGCGAGTTACTGACTGAGTCTGTGGCCTGCAGATGAACCTTCCTCCAAAATGCAACAACAGATTCTCTCACGGCAAAACTGCAGACTTACAAAATAATCCGCCATCAAAAACTCTGCTTTATCTTCAGCTGTGACGCTGTTTTCCTCCACCATGGTTTGTATGTCTTTATCCATGTCCACCCTTTGGACCAACTGTTCTATCTGTCTTTGGCCCTGGAAGTATCACAAGTACACATACAGTAAGTAATAATATCCATCCAGGTATTAACTTGTGAGCTACATTGAGGTCGGGATTTCTTACGTGTTTGAGTGTCTGCCCAATACTCGACATATGGAGATTGTATCTCATCAGAATGTTGCAAAGAACTTCAATTCGCTGTTTCTCCAGCTCCTGTATGATCTGAAACAAAGCATCAAATAGCACATTTAATCCCTGTCTAGACTCTTCTTCCTTGTCATTTACTCTCTGAAGCATGTAATACACTAATACTGTATATCACCAAATGTTAGATGATTGTCATGTAGAACTGAGGTAAATTTTAAATAAAAACACTGAGAGAAACAGTGACTGTCAGGCTGAACAGTAGCCAGAAGCTCATGGGTTTGATCATTACAGCAGGCTGGCAGTCACATAACCTGCTGAAGTGTCCTTGAACAAGGCTCACCTCATTTCCCCTTGTGCTGCTGCTCACTGATAAAAATGTGTTTACATGGTGCTCCAATCAGAGCAATTGCATGGTAGACTAACCTAGTGCTTATAAAAAGTATTCTGCAGCCAAAAGCTCACTGGTTCAATGCTCATCATAAATGAGGTGTCCTTGATCAAGACACTGAACCTGCCTGTTCACTTGCAGAAAGCCACTCTGGATAAGAGGAACAGCTAAATGCCTATAATATGAAAAGTAGGAAGGCAGTTTCCCACACCTGGTAGCAGTTTTTCAGTGTGTTTTCCCACTTGAGTCTCATCTGATGACCCTCCATGTTGATGTTAAAGTACTCCTCATCCACCCGCGCCTGTATCTCTGCTGACTTAGTCAGCCTGTTAAGCATCTGTAGTCAAGAACAGGAAGGAAGAGAAAAAAATTAGCAACCAAGCTGACAGTTTTTACAGCGAATATTTAACACGCAGTATGTGGTGGTGAAAAATATACCTTTTGTTTTTCTTTCTCTGTGCAAATGTGTTTGTTGCTCTCGACAAAGTTGAATAGAGCCTCGTGCTCTCGTGTTAATCCACTCAATTTCTTTTTAATCTGTTTTTAGAAAAAAGGAAACAAGAAATCACATTAACACATCATTAGCATATACAAATTATAGCTAAATTGCGCTTGTGTATGTCTGTGTGTGTGAGGAAAGGTGGATCTAATTTAAAACATTTTTAAAGCATAGTTTTCATCATACAGTATGTTGTGAGACCTGGTAAGGTATGTTTTATATATATTTGAAGTAACCACATTTGACATAAATTAAGGTATTTTTAAAGCAACTTTAAACAGCCAGATTATAAATTTGAGCTGCTATAATACACAAGAGAATATCAGGCTACACATAGAGTTTGTAGCTTATTCAGTCAAACCTGCCAGTTGAAACGTTTATGTAATGAATATTTCTTTTCCTGACATTCATTTATTAAAATCACATTTGAGGAAATCTAAGTTTTCAACTTTCATTTTATTCATTATTGAATTCAGTCGTTCCCTTATGTAAAATAAATACACAAGTTATATGTATACTTTCTGTGAAACCATTACATAACGCATTATGACACATTCACCATAAAAGCTGCTGTAACCCTTCATTCATATGATTTTTCATAGCAACAGCCAAAGGTCATTTTAAGTATGATCATAATACTTCATTCAAACGTCACAGTGGCTCATGATCCGTCTACCAACCATGCATGAAAGGTTTTAAAGTTATATGAACAATAATGATTTTGTGTTACCATGATGGGCAGAGAGTGTGGTTATGGCTGATCATAATACAGTATATCATGACAGCATTGGGATGATTATAAGACTTTATAACCTCTTGTGCAAAATGGTTAAAATGGTTATAAACTATTGCTGACTTTGTGAAGTCTTGTGATCCCACCTTTAACGGCCTCATAACTGTTTAATGCATTTTTAAGGCTTAAAATCTAGACTCTCTAAAAGTCCATTATGAATGCTTTGTAATGCATTATATATGTATTTATACATATACACATATACTATTATACTATTATGCATACTGTAAAAATTACCATAATATAATAATTTAAAGCTACAATAACTTCTCATAGCTGATACTCGTCTTTACATCTATTTAGTGTTTAAAACATGTTCGAAGATTCTTTACCTTGAGTTGCTCGCTCCAGTTAGCAGTCACAAGTTTTCCAGTTTTTTCAATGGCGCTGTCAAGCTATTAAAACAGAGAAAGTTAGAGACACGTTATGACTGGAAGCTAGATCTGACAGATAAAGAATAAATGACATACAGGCCTCTTTCTCTTATTATGCTCGTCCAGGACTTGGCGTATTTCCAGAACTGCTTCTTGCTGAAATGCATTTCCCAGTGATCTGAAATGAGAAGACAATGCCATATTTAACTCTAAATCTCCCTCACATTGGTTTAATTTTTGGACAGGCACAGCCATAAAGTGAACTCGGGTTGAAAACTACCTGTGAGCGTCTGCTCTTGAGTACATCTCATCTGACACATGACACCAGGCACTGTAGGTAGAACTGAGTGGGGAGCCAGCATGAAAAGGTTAGAGCTGTGGGCTAATCTGACACCTGCCTGTGTTTTGATCACATCTAACTTGCAAGGCACATGTCATTTCCCACGACACCCATTATTTCTGTACACCACTTGGCAGCTATCCCTAAAAGAGGTCACGTTGAACGCAAGCAGACAAAAGACAGAGCCAGTTAAAAATTCAGCACTGTGTCCCTTACTTGTTTGACATTTCTTTGGATGCCCTGATGAGTTTGCCGGCAAGTTTTTGTAGTCCTTTGGCGTAAGCATGTTCCATCTCAGCCCTAAAACAGGAAGAAGTTGCAGCAAGAGACATTAACTGAGTCAAACAATAACTTGCAACATTTTTTTGAAGGCCATAACTGTATTTAACCTACCTTTGCTGAAAAACTGTCATAAGTTCTTTGCAGAAAGACTCCCCAGCTTTTGAAAAGCGTTTCACATTTTGATACAGTTGGTTATACTGAAAGACGGTGAAAAAAGATTCCATGAGATTTTTTTGCCGTGTGGCAATAATAAATACAAAGTTAGCTGTGATTGTGATAGTTGTAAACTATCTATAATACTAAAATGTATATTAAAACATTATTTTGTGCTACAGTGCTTTTCCAAAATAAACATTGCAGTCATTTTTTAACAAATACTCACGGAGCAGGTGCTGATAGGGTCCTTCATCTTAAAGACTGTAGCTGTTTGTTGACTTTGGACCTGGAACTTTGACCACCTCCTCCCAAACTCACTCATGCGGAAATCACCTGTGCTTTTTTTTCCCCTTTTTACAAAGGAAAATTCCAGAGCGTGAAAAAAAGGAACTGCAAATGTAAACTCGAGCAGGATGCCAAGTCAGTCTGCCACAGATACTGAGAAAGTGTAATAATCCAGCTCCTAGGCCAAGACAAATATGGGAACGGACACAATGAATGGCAGTAAAATAAAGATATTTATTATAATAAAGTAAACAACTGAAGAAATATGGATTGTCAGTCAGTAACGTATTAATGTAGGTGTGAATGCATGAACAGTGAGGTGTAAGGTCTTATGGAGTATAAACAAAACTAAAGTCAAACAAAAAGCAGAAGCCTGCAGCTGCTGGCTGGGATGAATCGAGTTGGCCTTTTATCCTATGAGAGCATTAGGCCCAGGTGCTCTGAATCTGGCTGGCTGCCACACCCACATTCTTCCAGATACTTTTATGGACACAAAAGAACAATAACTCATAACCACACCAGCATCAATACATTTAAGGTAGGTTAGGCAGGGCCCTCACAGAAAGAAAAAGATATAAACACAACACAAAGGCCTATTCATGTTCGTATCTGTGAATTCAGTGGTGACCAAGGAAGTTATGTGACAAAATCAGGATTTCTCTATTTCATGTTAAAAAAAAGTAACCCCGCTGGGTATGATTTTCTAATAAATGACAGTTTATATGGGGTGTATAAGTTGTAACTAATGGTGTTATTTTATGCATTAAACCTGTATTAGCTGAAATTTGCATTTGGGTCCAGGGGAAACCAGCTAAAAACACAACACTTACATACCTTTGACATTAATATGGAAAACTATTTGGTCCTTTTTTAAAACAAAAAACAGCTGCCTGCTGCGGCTGAAAACAACACAGTGGAGCAACAACCTACAACTTCTGATTGAACCAAAACCAAAACAAACTGAGAGACACTAAATAAAGACACTCCATAGAGCTGAGGGGAACTGCTGAGTCGGGGGATAATGCTCAATGGATTCATCACTACAAGCTACATATTTCACATACAAGTACTGTGTGATCCATTGTTTATATAAAATATTAATTATAACCACTTTAAGGTGTGTATCATACTTACAATGTTCCCAGTTGAAATCTGATCAGGGACTTTTGTTGCCTGCAGAAACTCTCCACCCAGTACCACATTTCCTGTCTGTCTACACTGCCAAAAACCCTTTGTATGTTGGTTATCCTTTAATAAATGGCATTACATCTGAAGTTATTTAAGTAAATTATTTATAAATAGTATTTAATCCAATAAACTATTAATGAATGGCTCTTTGTCCAGTTAAGAGTTTTCAAAACCTGGCAAGCCAAAAGTTGTACTAATTAATGGTTTATAACTAAATCTATTAAGCATTTGTAAATCATTTAGGATAAGGATTATTGGTCATTAGTTACAATTGATAATCCCTGTGTAAAGGGTTCATTAGTGTATATATGACCATTGTATAATCTAATGCAAGTACAAGTAATTATTTGGAGTGGATGATTCTTACCCAAACTGTGGGATTATTCAGTAGTACAGTAGTGTAAAATGAGGAATAAGTCTTAAAAGGAAAAGCACAGATGTTACTGATAATATCAACGATGGCTCTGTTCTATTTTAAGATCCCCTCCAGACATGTTTTAGGACATATAAAAATCATCTGCTTGGAATAATAAATTGTGTTTGACATGTTTTTCCACAAAAAAATGTTAATGTCAGAAATCCTTAAAATGGCATTGTCTCACACCTCATTAAAAATAACCTCTGAATCCACAAGCATGTTTCATTTCTCAAGTTTAACTGCTGGACACAAGACGTTTCCTATTTCCCTGAAAAGTCTACTGTTAATGTACACTGGAGGTTTCAAGTTTCCACATCACACTTGTGGAAACTGTATACTGGCCCTTTTTCAGTAGATGAATGTGAAAACAGCCTTCTAGTGTCTTACTCTGCACATACATCATTCCGCGCAGTGAAGCTCAAACATCCAAGTGAGGGAACAAGAGGAAAAAACACATTTATGACTGAAGGGGGACTTTAAGTATGTCAGTAAGCCGTGACAGTGAGCCAGCATGCAGAAAAACAATTCAACCATCATTCATTTTATTTTACATCTGTGCTTTTCCTGCTGTGACACGCCAAGAAGTCTTAGCTTAAAAAGGCCAGTGGCTGTCCTTGTGTGTCACAGCATAATGCTTCATATATATTCATACATTAATTATTGAATATCTCTATTTTTTATATCAAATCATCATTAAGGGCACTCCAATAATAGTTAGCTGGGTTTTATGAGTAAGTTTTCTTCACTGATTCAAACAACCCACACATATTTGCAATCTTCATGTTTTTTTTTTTATTGAATAATTCAAACAACTCATGTCTGCCTCATAAGAGGGCAAATGGCCTTTGATGAAATGCTTACCAGAAATGTACCAGAATACTTAACAAAATGCGTCAATAGGGAATACAGCATCTAGCCATATCTGATGCACACATGTAATACTGTTATTGACATCTCATATACAGCTCGAGTGGAGAATGCATTGTATTTTCAAATGTGAGTAAACTTCACACATTACAATTTATTTGTGAGTGAAGACGAACTCGTCCATCATCATCATTTTGGCATATCTTTGGGGGTGTAGCATTAAAAGTAAACCCAGGGTCTTCAGCATTTTGCTAATACTCGTTGTGATGTGTGTGGTGTGAAACAGCTGTGTTGTTGTCGTTCAAGATCATTTCATCTCGTAGAACAGATATCCAGCTACCATCTGCAAACATTCATGAAAAAATAAATAACATAGAAAGACACAAACATAAGAAGAAACACACCCCCAGAATGCCAGACTAGTGTATATTAAAGTAGCATGCTTACACCATAAAGTGGAATGCTTTCATTCATCGGCTAAACAGAGTGGGTTGTACTGATAGGAGTGCTTTGATATTTCACTGAGTGCAGTTTGATGCAAGTATATAGATGAGGAGAATAAATTGCTTGAGGAAATTAGTAAAGAATCAAATTGACAACAAAACTGCATTCACATAAACCTATCAAGAACTTAAAGTACCAGACAGGCGATGTTGTTCATGTCTCCACCATACGCTCGAATACACACACTCACACACACGCGCACACACAGACTGATGGATGGTGTCTGTAGCTCCAGTGTTGTGACATCAGCTTAGTCAGTGTTCGTCAGGGTAAGGGGCTCCTGTCAGGTAGCCATTGGTCCCGTGAGTTTTGTTGGTCCCGTTGGTGGTGCTGTTGTGGTGCTTTTGATTGGCTGGGGGACTGTCATCCTCATCAGAGCTGGACTCGATGTCACTGCGGTCATCTTTAGACACCTGTGGGGGAAAAAGAGGAAGGTTAAAGATGACGTTTTTCTCATTAAAATTCTTATCTGTGTAATTATCTGTGGCAGCCATGCATGGCGGTGTAACAAATGGGCTTTTGCATATCAAACAGGGACTCGTCCTCCCAGTCAATATCAAGCAACCAGCAGTAAGAGCCATAAAATCTATCTGCAAACCTCTGAACATGACGGCTGCAAATAATGATCATTTTCATTATTGATTAATCTGGATTATTTGTACGATTAATTGTTTAGTCTGTAAATGTCAGAAGACATGAAGAATGCCCAGAGCAATTTCCCAGCACCCAGCCTGTTTTATCTAATCACCAGTGCAAAACCCACAGATATTAGTAATATAAAATAAAGATAAGCAACAAATCCTCAGATTTGAGGAGCTGGAACCAGTGAGTGTTTGGCATTTTTGTCTGATAAATGATTAATTGATCATGAAAACTGGTGATTAATGTAAAAGTAAGTATTGGGAAAAATGTGAACCAGTCCTTTTATTTTGCTCAACTATGTCACTTTAAATTATTATCCTGCACTTTTAGCAATTAAGCTGCACATGCAGAAGTGATATGTAATGACTTTCTTTTCCCTGGGCTTCACCTCTCAGGTTACGCAGAGGCTACTGCCCCTCTGATTGGTGGAGGTTGTACCTACAGCCTGGGAGGAGCACTTCAGGTACTACTCGGAGGTTGTAAAAAATACCTCTCTGTTTTGTTTTGTTTTTCAGGTAAAAGAAAAGAATCTGTGTTATTAAGTGGAGTTGGTGTATTAATAATACCACAATTTACACAGCGTTGCAATTTTTTATTAGACTTCCATTTATTTGGAAATCCTGATAACCAACATCATAATAACGTGTTATTTGCAAGATTGATATTAATCAATAAATGCAGGAAATGGGATAATTTGTACATAATTTTAACATGTCAAGTGTAGATTTATCAAAATATAATAGGAAAATAGGAAGTTTTACAAATAAATTGATGATGTTATTGCAGAAATATCAGTAAAAAGCTAAAACAATATGAAGATTAGATATTAAAAAAGAGTCTATAGCAACACTAGTGGCTTTGTGAGTCTTTGACCCAAATGTTGACGTCAGTATGCTAACATGCTGATGCTAAGAGGGTATAATGTTTACCATGTTCACCATCTTAACATGTTGGCATGCTAACATTAGCTAATTAGCATTGGACACAAAGTACAGCTGAGGCAGATGGGAATATGATTCGTCTTGCAGGTATTTTGTCATATATCAAAGAATTAGAAACACTGAAAATGTGACCAGATGATGGCGCTGGATGTGGAAGTGACTATCAAAGATATTACAATTCATCCTCAATGCATCATGGATATCTGTATCAAATTTCATGGCGATCTATGCAAAAGTTGTTGAGATACAGTAACAGTCAAAAGTTTGGATACACCTTCCCATTCCCTTGAATCAGAAAGTATGTCCAAACTTTTGACTGGTACTGTATATCACTAAAAAACAACAAAAATGTGAACCTCGTGGTGGTGCTAGTTGAAAAGTCAGGGGAACACCAGAGTCAATTGGATTAATTCTCCAGGGATCATGAGTGTCTGTACAAAATTTGATCTGAATCCATCCTAAAGTTGTTGAGATATTTCAGTCTGGACTAATCAAAGGACCAACCAATGACATACCGACAATGCTATCCTATAGCATTGCTTAAAAATGCACTGCTTACAGCTGGTTGACAGTCAACACTATAATGTATGTAAATGATTACATGCCAGGTAGAAATATATAATCAAACTAAAATTCATTAAGATTAAGCTCTTCCCCTTTAAGGCTACTTACATGTAAAGGATTCCATTTTCCCACCTTGAGGGTTGAAGGACAGCATAAAGAATAAAAAAGGAGAGTCAGAAGTGGCTATTGTATTGTATTTATAGAAGTATTAGCAGCACAACACCATATGCAATAACAGGTACAGTATTAATGGAAGGATTACACATTTAACATGTGACTGACCTTTCCTTTGGAGATGGCTCGGCACGCTGTCTTCACTATGAGGTAGGACCAGAAAGAGTGAAGAAGCTGCAGCAAGATCAGAAGCAGGTTGAAGACCCACCAGGATGGGTAGGGCCCTACAATCTCCCAACTCTCGAACAAGGTGGTATTTAAAATCCTATCATACCAACAGAGAGGGAGGGAGACAATTAACTCAACATGTTCCATTAGAAAAACACAGCCCAGACGTATTAAAATCACTCTCTCTTTGTGGGGGAATTATTGCATGCCCTGAGGAGCAGGTACATAAAGCCAAACAGAAGCCAGTGAAAAGAAATGAGGCGGGCTGTGCTCTGGCTCTTCGTCTTTCATGGAGCACCTGTGTTAGTAGCATAAACAGGTGTGCGTCTTTGAAAGAGCGTCTTTGTTTATGTTTCAATACGTGTACTGCAATAAATCTAAATGTAATTAAAATTCCTAATGGAGTAGAAAAAGCCATGTATCTTCCAGGCTTCACATGACATACGACCAAAATGTTCAGGATCTGTGTTAAATTTATCCTTGGGGCCAACTCTTGTAAATGGCTGTCTGTGAATCATCCTCCAGATACTGAAGCCATGGCAACAGCTTTACAGCAATGACAACTTTATGGTGAGGTGGAGGCTGACTAAAATGTAGTGTATGATCATATTACAGCGTGGCAACAAAGGGACAGCGCTGCAGGGAGCTGGTTAACACCTTCAAATGTTGTACAGACTAATCAAAACGCCTCCGAATTTCTCAAATCTTCAGAATGTCATGTGTGATTATCACCTGCAGTCCTTATTATACAAGACAACAAGCTCTTATGTACATGCCTGAAGTAACATTTTTGTGCTGGCCAAGAATGGATTGTATTTCAAACAAACACAGACAACTCAAGCTGCCTGACTTGGAAACTAAATCATGTTTCCCTTCACTTGTGAAAGGCATGATAACACTGCTGCTGATGACTGCTTTTAATGACTAAATTTGATTGGTAGGAATATCAGAATGGCCTATTATACTTGGCATTCATGATCTAATTAGACTTTTTAATGTCCGGATAAAGCAAGGCCACAAGAAACAAATTAAAATATTTAAACTGCCTCTATTCTCTGACACAGTAATCTGGATGGAATGGCTACAAGTTGAAACACAAGACCACAAAATGACAAAAGACCCCAATGAGAAGAGAAGCCTTTGATGTTTTAACAATCAGGTGAAACTCTGGACTCTGTTTTCAATGATAAAGCAATAACCATAATGATCTGCTTTTCATTTGTTGATTTGTTTGGCTTTCTCTGAGAGGTTAAAGCTGTTGTATCCATAGTAACTATTACTTAGCAACAAAATTCACAGAGATGTGTCTGCACTGCAAACCATCATGGAGATCTTTATGGCTAAGACACGGATTTGCAGGGATGGTCGACTGAAATGTGTAGAGCAAACTGGAATGTGTTGCGCGGGTCTTTTATGTGTCTACGTGCCTGCGAGAGCTGTATACAAATGACAGTCTAACACTACCTCAGTGAGGTAAACCATCAGACAGATGCTAACCATGTTGTACAGGAAAGTGACACTTACCAGACAGGATAAACTCCCAGCCTGGAACTTATGAAGAGAATTGCAAACATTGCAAACAGGAGGTTACACAGTATCTGACATTTGGCATAGTTGGCCATCTTGGCAGCCTAAAAAACAAAAAAATCATGTCAACAACAACTTGAAATACTTCTGACAATAAAATAATTAAGAAGCTTTTGTTTCCAGCATTATTTAGTTGTATGATACACTCCAACGATGTTCATATTACAAGAGCTGTATTTAAATGTAGATAAAGATGGATAGCAGAGCATCTAAACTCCAAACACTCCACCCACACATCAAACCATCTTTGCCTCCATTTGCCTATCTGTCCATCCACAGCATTTAATTCTGTCACCCATCCTCACCTCTATCAGCACATCGGCTGCATCATGGAGACACATGACCAGAGTTCCCACACGTGCCATGTTGTTAACGTAGGAAAAGGTGATGAGGGAGATCGTTGCCACGTGGTGCAGGAACATGATCAGGAAATCCTGGGGACACAGTCGGCAAGAAAATGTCTCACAATTACTGAAAGTACTTTCAAAACAGCCTCACAGTTGTTTGAGTCATGCATGCAGCATAAACCCAGAGCAGTAAGAGGACGTGATAAAGTGAGAGGGACATGACTACTGTGTGCACGCACAAAATAGATTTGTGTGTTTGCAGTAATTCATAACAATTAATGAAAATTCAATATTTTAAAAATGACATGGCCCCTATTTCTGACAATTGTGCAACACAATGGACCCTATTTTTAAGAGTGGTGGAAGCAACACTACAACATCTTTGTGTTTTGATGACCTTGAATGTGCTTTAACCTAGTTGCTTCATGTGATTATTGTGTATCCTTCAAAATGAAACCTTTATTTTGCTCAGTCAGTTTTGTCACTTGACACTTTGATTGGCACGTCTATTGAAAAGACATACACAGTTTTGACAAGAAAATGATTAAATCACTACTTATACAAGCAACAATTTCAAGTACTGTTGTGCTGTTGCAATTGTGCTTTTGAAATTAGGCCCTATGTGTTCATATACTGAATGTGTTGGTTAAATTTTACTCCTCATCCAATGCTGTGATTGTGTCAAACTGCAATACAGTCACCTTGAAATAAGTTTGAGAGCAGTGGTGGGGGAATTATGTAGATCCTTTACTCAGGTAAAAGTATTGATACCACAATGAAAAAATACTCCATTACAAGTAAAATTGCTGCATTAAAAATGCTACTTGAGTAACAGTACGCAAGTATTATCAACAAAATAACAACTCAATGCAGAAAATGGCCCCCGTGACTCTTAAACTATAATTAATGTTTAGATTAGAATTGGAGTAAAATGTACAATATTTTTTTCTGACTTGTAATGGAGTATTAGTAAGTGGCACAGAAATACTAAAGTGAAGTACTTAAAATTTTTACTTAAGTACAATACTTGATTAAATGTACTTAGTTACACTCCGCCACAGTTTGAAAGTGAGCAATAGCTCTGTTCCTCCACTGACCCATTGGAAATCAAAATCATGCAGAAAGAATCACCTCAATATGATCTAAAACAATTACTATTGTAGGTAAATGCTTATTGAAAACATATGACAGTTCAGTTTTGGTCCCGCCTTGGTATGAGCCATGAGCCATTAGGTTTGGGATAGCCTTGAAGCCTTGGAGCTCCAGGAGTCTAAGGATGCGGACAGGTGGCATGGGGATGCAGTCATCTAGCAAACCTTTAGCTACTGAAATGTCTCAGCTCAAAGCAACCCGAACCGATCCAAAATGGCAAGAGAATGAGAAAGAGGATGAGAAGGAAGAGTAATGATGCAAGATACAGAAAGAAAGCAAGGCGAGAGTGTGCAGGGAGAACATACTGGAATTGGCAGGGGATGCAGAGGACCTCCTCAGTGTAGTACTGTGCATGAAAAAACTGAAAGGAGAAACAAAAACAGACAACATGCCAACAGTCAACAAAGAGATGACAGAGTGAAGGCATACACAGCGTGGCATCACAGGGCTGCTGTGAGTGCAGTGAGTGAAGTGTGTTGTGGACAGGGCAGAGTTGGGGATGAACTGGAGACAGGAGTAAGACCATGGCTGGAAGGCATGCAAATTGATACTGAACGAACCAAAAGTGCGGCCATTTTTTATAACCAACAAAAAGAAGATAAAAGTGGGTTAAAGATGGTCGGTGCCCCATTGAGAATGTTTGTACGAACTGAAACTGAATTTCAGTTCTTACAATTGCTGACCAAGTTGGACCTTTCATACCTCATTTATAGTACAAAGTGCATAATGTGTATGCAACACAAACTGATTATCTGGTTCTTAATCATGGATATAAAGTTAATGACACCTGCAGCATCTTGGTGGAAGGAGAGGTTACATCTAACTGGTTAATTCATAAAAGATGACATAACAATTACATAAGTGTGATTGTGTATTATTGTGTTCTATTTAAGTATTAATAGGTGTAGGTATAGAACTATGGATGAATCTGGTGGCTGATTTATGTGTTGTTCTCTCAATCGTCTCTGCCATCACTGCGGTAGCAGAGTGTAACTGAACACATTTACACTCACTGTGAAAGCAGAGATGTTTAGGTTAATTACAGTCGGCAGTCGCCACAACCAACAGATGAAGGTAGTCTGTATGAATGTGGAAGTTATTCAGCCTCTGAACACTAGTCTGAAATTGATTACAACACAGGCTTTGTGAAAAAATAACACCAACATATTGCCTCTGAATGAATATGTCGCTTCGACCTCCACAGTCTGTGAACGTGCTGTGTGGATTAATTTATCTCATTAAACCCACTAGGATAACTTTCTAGCTCATGATTTAATTCATCAAACTCCATGATTTCTTGAAATGCAATCAGAATAAAAGCATAATTTAAAGGTATATTATGCAGGATTTTCCAAAAAAAAAAAACTGCTGTATAGACTCATACAAAAGTAATCACTCTCAGACATCACTTAGGACCCACTAGAAGCGTGTGGTGGTGTATTTATCTGCAGAGACCCTGCCCTTTGCCTGTATTTTTTATTATTATTTTATTATTTTCTATTATTATTATTTTGCTGTGTTTGGATGCTTCTGGGCATCAACCTTTGGGCAGTGGGTGTGTAGCCCCCTGACAATAACAGCGTGCAAGGTATGAGGTCAGGACTTGTAGCGTAGAGACTAGGTTAGATTGCTCTCTCCATCTCTCTCCTCTGCTCCGCTTTGCTCTCTGTCTCTGTGTCATGGATGTATAAAGAGTGGCAGGTCTGCATGTCAGTTTGACCGAGGGCAGGGCTGACCTGAGCAGAGAGGCCACAACGGACAGGATGAAACTCTGCAGTCACACAAAATCTGGCAATGCAGCACCTTTCCACAGGGTTGTGCAGAGGTGTGGGTGTGTTTATTTGTGCTATAGAACATAAGCACCGTGAAACAATCAGAAAATAACATTTATCCAATTCATGGCTTTTTTCTTGCCAGCACCGCTCACTCTCTTCATTCACTCTCTAGCTTGCTCGACCACTGCTGCTCTCTCTCTCTGAGCCGGGGAGGAGGGGCCAGCTTTGAATGCTGTGTGTTTACAAACACCAACTGACAAATCCTGCATAGTATACCTTTAAGCTAATAAAAAAAATCGGAAACACCTAGTACTGTAAAAGTAGAACTTTGGCTAGATTGGTACCAAGCTAGAAAGAAATCAGTGGGATGGCCTAGCATTTGGACTGGTGGACTAGTGTTTAATTTAGCTGAAAAATTAAGTTTAGTAGATTATAATCTGTATTTAAATGGAAAATGATGACTGTGTTCAACATATAACTGCTTTTACTGGATCGCCTGGATGCATATTGTGGCAAAAACATCCAAACAGTGAGATCCTTTTACATAATTATATGCAGGTTTACAAGTGAGGTGCCAGCACAGTAATGGTGACTGGGCTACTTCCGCCTGCAACCCGCATTTGTCCACAGGCCTTTTGTCAATCCTAAATTAGCCTATTTATATTCCCACAGGGACAAATTCTTATCTCCTATAATTATCTATATAAATATCAGGGTTAGTTGAAATACACCATTATGAGTAGACAATTCCATCATTTCAGTGGATCTATTCTTCAAAGTTTAATATGATATCTGAGTATTGCATGGCACCGTCATTATATGTGCAGCAATTTGCTGAAGGGATTATACAAAAACTTTTAATGAAACAAAAACAAACTCTTCAACAACCAGGAAAGCTTGACAAAAGTTTTTATGAAGTTTGACAGCGGATCCAATTTCTGAATGTTTTGAAAAAATGTTAATCCTTTTCACCCACGTTTTGTTATTTCACACATCAGTGAGAATATGCTGAGGCGGAAAGTGAATGTTCACAAGCAAATAGCCTGAACACCACAGAGTCATGGTACCAGTAAGAAAATAGATGGACAGTCAGACAAAGATAATGATGTCTTTTCTGTGATAGCATTTCTTGCAATGGCATAAACAGAGCCTATTTTTCCTGATTCAACACAAAAAAAGTGAAAAAAAGCATCACTTTTTGCATTACAGTGCACCTTCTAAACAAACATCCAATGATCCATGTTATCAGAGATGCATGATTCATGTGCTGGTGTGACTCTTAGTTATTCTTACCTTCCTCCTGATGTCTGTGAATTGGGAAAAGAGTAAGGACAGGTAGAAAGACAGCTCCAGTATATAGTAATAATGGGTGTCCACAGTCAGTGGCTGCATAAACACACAAAGCAACAAGGTTAAAATAAATATTTCAGATGTTAGATTTTTGGTAATGCAAATCATCTAGCCCTAACAAGCAAAAAATATGATATGATTTATTATTTACGGTGAAAATTGGTGCATTAAAAAAGAATTGTAGAAACTTTTACCTGGTAAGGATAGTTGTACCAGCACTCTTTAGTGTTCCACAGCCATGGAGTCTACAGAAAATGAAAACAGACGCTTAAAATCAATATTTGTTCACCTATATGAAACAAACATAAACTAGATTATATTGTCAAATGTAAAAGATCATAAAACTGTGACTGAGTGACTGAGGTAAAGACCGTGCTATAATTCAATTCACTGTGAAAACACCAGGGACACCAATGGAAATACGCCCAAGACTTTGTCATTCTGTCCGTGACAAAGTCTCATATGTTGTGTTTTATAAATAATCTCACGATGCTGTCATTTGACCAAACCAAACAAAACAAAAAAATACACTAAAGCCTTTCAATAAAGCCTAAACAGAGCAGACTCCACTGCAATATCAATGCAGTGTTTTACACTGTTCAACACACTTACAGTCGGAGTTCAGTATTTCTTTCTTATTTAAGATCTAACACATGGACATCCATGTGACCACAGAAAAATACATACTTCCCTTGATGGATTCTGGATGAAATCAAAGTGGTTTATGAAACACTGAGTGGGTGTTATAACAGAGTTTGTTACAGTGCATGTTCTGTCATAAAAGAGAGCTGGTCTACAGATATACTGTATATTTAAAGGGCGTTCATCATATTAAGTTCCTGATGTAAGTTCCTAATGACATCAGGGTGAAAGACAAATTATAGCTGTAATACTTTGCGCAATAAGCAAACAGTGACCCATCATTGTGACTGAGTTTATGTCTCCTACCCTGCTCTCCAGACCAGCTCTATTAATAAATCTCACAGAGACTTGAGACTGCCAGAGAATGAACTATTTTCACAAAGTGCTTTGTCATGCAACTTGTTTCTTTGAGACTTTCCCCACTCTGCTTCTATCACAACTTTTGCTCTGTTGATTCATTAATTTATGTATTTTCATGAATATATGGATGAATATTTATCCATCTCAACCACACCTTGCAATAATATTAAACTGGCTCCTTGGACAAAATGATTGAACAATTTCTGAGCTAGGGCTCTAAATTGTGGCTGATTAATGCCAGTCACTCGTCTGTAACCTCAAGTGCTGCTGGGATTTACAACTTTATAAACTGAGAGAAGAGTTTTTGTTTAAAGTGCTCTAATCTCCCAGATCCCCTGAACTACACATGGTGTACTTATATGGATTTCCATAACCCATGTGAACATTTGAGCAGCATTTGAAAGGTAAAAAGTGCTTCGTATTTTGAAAAAAATCCTCAATATGATGAATGCAGAGTTAGTATTATTTGTTATATAGGTTAGCATCCTCTTACTCATGCAGTGGATAAACTAGTCCCAGAAAGTACGTCAGCACTGCAGTTGATTGGTTGATAGGTTATTTTACAACATTAAAAAAAACTAACATTAGTGATATGAAACACATAAGCTAGATAAAACGTCAAATGTAAAATATGCTAACATTCACTTAAGCAGCCTGCAGTTTTGCCATATTTCATTGACACCAAATTGCTAAACTGTTTGTTGTTGTGTCATGAGCACACTGAGGCAAACTCCTAATAACAAAGATGTATAAACCATATAAAGTGTCGAATCTTGAATCACTTTAATCATATAACAATAACTGAGCCATTTCAGCCACAGAACAGTGACAGAATAATTGTAATGTATGTTAAATTTACAAAATAGCTGGCAACAGGCAACTACAGTCTTCTCATGAATATGGTCTTCCTGTTGACATTTACGATCAAAAGAGTGACAAATCGTTGCTGACGTACCACATACTATGTGGAAAATTGATTGCATATTTAATATATGGCATCATTTAGCATAACGGGAGTGTTTTTATTTGGCAGCTGCTCCCTCTTTCCTTGAAAGATCCTTTATTAATGAACACTTTCAGCACTATGCGTTATTATAAATTTCCTATGCAAAATGCTCCTGACCTCAGAACATCTGTTTTACTTGCCAGTCTCATGTGGTGGCACACAACCTATTCAGACACCACAAGATTTGCATGCTACCCATGTTCCTCCATCTGTGCTGTCGAAAATGGATTCAAATTCACTGACTCAAACTGACTTTATTAATCTTAACAGGAGGCTGATTCTAATGTGGCTGTAAGCAAAACTTACCTTTTTAAGGAAACGCACTCCGTAGGTAAAAATGTATAGATAGAACGTAAATCTCCACCTGAAAGAAATAAAAGAAAAACATAATCAGTATAACATCAAAAATGAAAGTTGAAGAATGATTTACATACTTAATTTTCTTCACCCTGACTTAATCTAAACCAGAGGCCACACAAAGTCCAGGGTTTCTTAACTATGATGTTGTTTCTTTATGCTTTATGTGACAATTTTAGGCTCACAAAGAAATTAGTAGATTAGGGAGAGAAGCAAAGTGTTTCATCCATTCAGACCAATTACTAGAAAATAATGGAGCTGCATTTCATCCTGTAATACAATTTAGACACATTCTGATATATAAACATGACTATGGGAAGTGCAAGTTAATATAACTTACATACTACGATATAGTTTTGTTCCTAAGTGCAGCACACTGTGTGACTGTAATGCGTGTAAGCAGAAATGAAATGACTAAAGTCTGCAATCTACGATGAGTCACTGAAAATGGGGCATCACTGACTCTACAGTGCTGAGGTCCAAAGGGAAAGACAAGACGCTCACACTGTCCAGTCCCAAACCCAGCCTGCTCTGTACTTTTCATAACCCTGCTCATTATCTACAGTAACCACAGCTATACAATGATAGGGAAAAGTGATCATGAGGTCTGGGCTTAAAGGCAGACAAGAATCCAGTGATCAAAGGCTTGCTGAGCAGGGAGATGTGCATATATACCAGTCAGCAACTGGGAGAAAAGATTTAAAACTAGCCAACTAGTCACAACAAACCCTCCTTTTAAACAGCTCTGGAAGTTGCATCAGCAGAGAGAATCATGTGTCTTTCTACTGGGAACAAAAGCAAATTTGACTGCTGGGCTCAAGTTAGAGACCCCCTGCTGTGCATTATTGAGTTGTCACAGCATTTCACAATTTTTTAACCAGCGAGATTGAACTGTTTCTCTCAGTGGGGTCTATATATACTGTCTAAACTGTACTGTTTGACGAAGTGAAACACAGGAGAAAAAAAGAGAAAGCTAGATTTCTGTAACATGGAACAAAACATCACTGATGAGTCCCATGGCTGTGACAAAAGCTGCACAGCTTGTCATGTGAGACGAGGTTTTGCATACATTAAAGGTGGTGCTGTGTGGTTGTTCCAGCTGACCTCAAATGAAAAACACTTTGACAGCCACAGCCTTGACACACGACGTGACATCAACACTCAAAAAGAGAACAGCTTTTCAGTTTTTCAGTGCTAGTATGTTTATCACAATGTTTGTTCCAGATATTCAGTCACTCTTTAATAAATACAAGAGAAATGATCAGCATGTTAATACGTGGCCTGTGGAAGGCGTCATTAACTGCTTTTTGTGCTGGATCAACAGTATTGTAAAACCAAATTAACTGGACAAGTCTACCTGGCAGACACACAGTAAAGACTGTTGCATGGCAACTGGTTCATCAAGCCTGCAAGAGTCTTTTTCAAGTGCTGTTGAATCGCTGCTATATATGAACAATCACAATGACTCACGACTGCTCCCTGTGAATAGATTTGTTTGTTTCTGAAGTCAGGCGCAGATGTTTTTCCTGTCATTATGAGTTCATTTTTTTCAAAAACAGTGTTGATAATGATTGGTTTCAGAAAAAAAAAGACTAAAATGTTCTGTTTTTAAGTATCTTAGAGCAGCTGTTAATTTGCAGCACAAGACGTAGCAGCAACTTGCCAACACACCTTAATTAATTAGTGTTGGGTAATAACTGTGGGTAACAGAATTAGGCTTGTGTGTTATGATGGATTTGCCCTGTAAACAACTTAAAAACTGTGGTTTATATGGCACAATAAGAGCAGGCTTATGTAATGTGTTATGATACACAGAGAACCATCATCTTTTAATATTTGCTTTATTATACACTAATGACTCATTCATGATATCTGATGAGACTGCGGGTTTTAAACTGAAACAGATCCACTGGTCACTATTAAACCAAATGTACCTGTTTAGACAGAACACTGCCTGCAGGGGGAAATAATTCAAAGAGGGGGGGCGACTCTGATTTGATCAAAAAATTCAGTAATGAGGCTTGCTTTATTCTAAGAGTAGCACCCAGCTTTGGTGTAAAAATAATGAAAACAGGTCTAGCTGGTTCACTTAATTCAACTTTGTCACTTCCCCAGGTGGGCAGCCTGAGCACCAGCTGGCTGCAACTGTTTGCATTCAGATGATTCAACATAACAATTGGTCACGAAGCTCTCGCTTTGATCAAAATTCAGTTGTGATAAATTGCACCCATGCTGTTAAATCAGCAGTAACGCCTCTGTTGCTCTTTAGGCAGTAATGGCTGTCCCTTCCACCTTTGTGAATTTGTTTAATTTGGTTTGATTACTAGGCATGACTAATTTAGGGAAGGAAAAACAGGCATGTGGCCGTCGCCTCTCATGAACATTTGTAAACTCATCTTTCCGCTGTCCTGTAAGTATCTGCTGAGCACTAACATGCAAATTAGTTGTCGGCTTGTCGTCTACTGAGCTGCTTCTGAGGAGACGTGTTGATTGAAAAGTATGAAAATCACAAACCTACAAGTTGGTTAGAGGAAGAGCAGTAATTAAGATACTGGCAATCTTAGCTGCTATTAATCCTGTAGAGGTTAAATACAGTAAATGTATTATTGAGAATTATGAGATCATAGTTATGGGGCACTCATTGTCGAGAAAATGCAAGTGTTAAATTTTACATATAAAAACTGTAGTTAAAAGTTTGATCTGTTTAAGTTGAAAATATAAAACTGAGATGAAGCAGAAGCAGTCAGTAATGGTTGGGAGGGGGCTTTGTTTCATTATTTGGGATGAATGTTCACTTAATCTTGATAAACTATACTGCAGTGTTTGAGAACACAAAGCTTAACAGCTCTATCTATGTAAACCATTTAAGATATCATTGCAACATAAATTGCAAACAGGAGAAAATACAAAATTAACAAAATAACTTTTTATTAGTTTGTGCCCCTGTAAATTTGGTTCAGTATCACTTAGAGTAATTTTTACTTTTTAGTTAGTAAACTTCAGTGAGTTACCTTTCAGAGGAAACCACAGTCATAAATGTAAGTGAGCTGGTTGTCACACTTGATATGATATTATGTAAAAGGAAGTAACATTTTTAGCACTTCAAAAAACTTGTCAAAACTAATTGAACCTATCCAAGTTGCATTAATATTAACTGAAGCCAATAATAGATATTACAGGATAAAAATAGTAACTATATCCTCTAATATTGAAGGCAAAGAATTACCCTGCATTTATGTTTTAATAAATAACTGTATTGTGCTGTGAATTGTATTATTTTGCTCATGATAATTTGTACTCAGTGTGAAAGCAGAGGAGAGGGAGGATCGAGGAAGATGAGATCAGACAACTGGGGTTATATCAAGGGCATGAAAGCAGCTCCTGCCTCAGCCTATACTGACCGAGAAGCGATGTTCTGGTAAAACTACACTGCCCATCTTAATCTGTCATTTAGTCTAATATCGAGCCTTTAAATCTAATTCATTTTCTCTGAATAGAGTAACTTGTGTCACTCACTTGTGTGGTGAAATATTACCACTTGCATCCTGTCAATTTTCATTAGTTTCAGAAATTGTTTCTTGGAATAAGTATTAGTGACTTTCAGGGAAAAGGCAACTGTTTCCAGGACAGTTTGGAAAGATGTTTTCTTAGATGAAAAACAGAGGTTACTGTAGGTTAACTGAAGAACTGGAACAATTAGTCGATAAATCAATTAACACAAAATCTCGTCGGCACCTATTTTGATAGTTGACTAACTGCCTTAGTAATCTTTTAAGCAAAAATGAACAAAAAATATCTAGTTTTAGCTTCTCAAATATGGTTATTTAATGCTTTTCTTTGTCAAACCTTTGGACTGTTGGTCGGACAGAATAAGACATCTCAAGACATCACCTTTGACACTGGGAAAAAATACCAGTCGATTATATAAATTATAATAGATTAACCAAGAAAATAATTGATTGATTAATCAGTGAAGAAAATAATCATTAGTTGCAACCCTAGTTATTTACTAAAAAATCTATAGTTGAACTTGTTAGAATAGTCGTATCTGGGAGAAAGAAAAGCAGTAACAATAGCTGATAAACAAACTCTATGCAGAGTCTTCATTATTTCCAGACCAAATGTGTCTGCGACATGCAACTCTCTGAATAATGAAAAGAACAGACAACAAATCAGCCACCCTGACGACTGTGAGACAAAGAACACTATCAGTCTGCAACAGCTGTGCATGAGGGCCCAATTAGACCAGAATCTCTGTTGGAAAGACTGTAGCCAGCTCCGTTTGGAGAATTGCACCGTAAGCAACCGAGACTGACAACCTGGCCAAACTATTGCAAAGCCCAATGTCATCTGCAGTCAATTTATGCTGAACAGAGAGAGCAGGTTTTGTGCAATTGTTGCTAAATAAGTAATGAATGTCAGCTAAGCATGTTCAAAAAACCTCACGCATGTTCCAACAAAGCACGAATCCGGTCTTTTCTTGTGTGTAAGAAAGCAGGTTTGCTTTTTCAGATTCCTCTCGGAGGTTGTAATAGGAGTCCAGTGGCCTAATCAGCCAGCAGTGTTCTTCTGAGTGAACAGCAGCCTCGGGCGATTCAGATTCAAAAGATGTGAGGTTCCCCGTGTCTCAAACTGCCAGATTGGCTCTACTGGTGTCAGACATGACTCTGCTCTGACAGCCACACTCGCTAGTTGGCCTTTAACATCACACTGCTAAGTAACTACAATCTCCCTGATGGCAAATGCTCCACTGCAGATTAGCCAGTTCTCTGTTACAGCCTGAGTGGGTTTGTTGGTTCGCACTGGGACACATTTGATTATTATCCCACAGCAGCACCAGCACTCATGTTGAAATCTTTATAAGCCATGTAAGATTCAGTGACAGCAACTCAAAACTGAGACGACAGCATTTTGGTTGCGAAAGGACCGTAACAGCATTTTATTTATGAAAAGTTACTAGAGCTGAAATGTTTTGTTGATTAATTGATCGACAGAAAAAAAAAGATCAATTAATCGTGTCAGGTGTTTTTCAAGCAAAACATTCACTGGTTCAAGTTTCTCAACTGTGAGAATTTGCTGCTATTTTCTGTTTTATGTCATTGCAAATTGAATATCTTCAGGTTTTAGACTTTTGGTCAGACAAAAGAATCAATTTGAAGACGCCACCTTATGTCTCTGAGGGATTGTGATGGGGTTTATTTCATTATTTTGTCACATTTTGTAAACTAAATGATTGATTAATTGAGAAAATAATCAGCAGATTAAACAGTTATTAATAAATGATGGTTAGTTGCAGCCTGAAAGAATCATTTTTACATTACTGCCAACATTTACCTAAGTGAAGGAGGATATTTTAGAGTTTTGAAAATATGCTTTTAGGCAGCCACGGAGTTTCCCTTCATTTCCATGGAGTATGAAAATGAATTTGAAACCTCATACTTGTTTGAATAAGATAATCTATTCCAGTGAATGTCACGCCTGCTTTTTCTACTGTCACGGCTGTGTTATTAATGAGTGGTAATGCAGTGTATTACCAAGCAAAAATAAAATAACACACGTGACAACAACACAAGCTGATATGACATTTACGGTTTACACATCTCAAGCACGTTTAAAGTTTGTGCAACTTTCATGAATACTATTAGATGTTGAGAAAATGTCTTGCAGTAGCGTTCAAAGTGATTCGGCTTACATGCTTTCACAGAATCGGGCCAGAGTGCTGGGTTTCTCCTGGTTGCGCCGTTGTCGGAACCAGCGCTGGATGGTTCGCACGTCCCAATCAAGCTGCTTGGACAAACCCTCCAGCCTCTTTTCATCTGGGTGCTGGTGAGACAGGATGAAACAATCCTTATGTTAGATGTAGTACAAATAATTTGAGATGAAACACAACATCAACAATAACTAGATAACACACCTTGGTTATAGCAGTGAAAACCTTCTCCAGGATAGCGTTGGGCTGTGCTTTTTGTGGCCCGTTGGCTTGGATCTTCAGGCCCATGGCACATGGTCTTGCAATAAACCTGCAATTTAAATAACATGACACAATTCTAGATCAATACAGAGACAGCAAATTATAGAAGGATTGATTATATTTAGGGGTAGAGACACATGGCATTCAGTCATCAGGAGGCACATGTATATCCATACATTCTTAGCAGCTCCTGAGTTACAATTATCAGCACAAAAAGATTAAAAAACAAACAAACAAAAAATCCAAGCACATTGCTATCTTGTTCCCAGATCTTCTTTTATCAGTTGGACCACAAAAGGTCTTCCACAGGTCATCCCGAAGAAGACCATTTGTGGTCTAAAAGCTGGAATTTTCTTGGATAATAAAAGAAGAATTGGGAACGAGACAGCAGTGTGAAGACAGTCTTTATGAATCAAGTCAAATTATGGCATTATAAACCACTTCACACACATTTACAGTCTGCACATTTCTGAACATATTTTGTAAAACACTTGAATCTTACTTTCCTGGCAAGCTGTGAGATGCAGGTTTAGACAGATGGCTTCTCAGGTTAACAAACAGCCATGTAAATAAACAAAACAGATATAAAGTCATGATATACAGTATCTCATGGACTGAACAGTTATAGGTCAAACATCAGGGCTGTTGCATTCTGTTTCTCACATGATCCTCACTTTTAATTCCCATAATACATTTTCAAAGATAAATACTGAACAAGAGTGAAGGGTTTAGTGGGGAAATTTAAGGCCTCACTACTCCCTAAAGAGACTCCTGACCCACATAAGCATGACAAGCCTTGCTGTGATCATTACGGCTCTGTGCCTTACTGTATATTAATGATTGTACAATAATAGTAAGAGATGCGATGATGCAACATGCACCATAGCAAAGCTGGAGCTGTAGAGTTTAGCCACAATAGTAAAAAAATAATAGTAAAAAAACGAGCCTGCTCCCAGCATGGTGCTTTACAGAAATGTGGGTTTGTGCTGAGAGGACAGTAGCTGGATGGGGCAGGTATGGCAACTTGGCTGCACAGTGTGTGTGTGCGGACACATGCATCAAATGCAGACAGCGCGTAATGCTGCAGGCCTGCAGACACAAGGATGATGAACCGTGGTGATTTGTGGGGCTAACCAGATCAGATGCCATTGTTTAGGTAACACACTGACAAAACACGGACAGCTCGGCGTGCTGCATCATTTCACCAGCGCACTATTTCATCGATATACACCAAAACCGTATCACAAGCCTATACCCCCCGGAGCATGTGGCTTAGACCCACCTTTCGAAAACCAGCCGTATCATAAAGATGCAGAAAGCTAAAGGACACGCCAGATAGAGATCCTCGGCTTGCGGGAACGTTGCCTCATCTGTGTTTTTTAAGTCAGCCCAGGTTACATTATGAGGGAGCCAGAACCTCTCGTTCCAAAACCACGCCAAAATACCGGCCATCTCCCTGCTGCAGACACCGTGACCGGGTCGAAAGACAAACTGATGGCACCGCTTGTAATCCCGGAGGTTTCTCACTGGCGATCTGACCGAGCAGACTCCGCGCTGGCTGGTGATGAGATATCCGTGCTGCTGGATCGCCTTGCGTCCGTTTCCCCTCAGCTATTCCAGTGTAGGGAAGTAGACTCAATCAGCTCCTCAGCAAGTGATTGGTGCACTGAAATGTCATGCAATACAGTCCGTTATGCCGGCTGTACCACGCTGTGATCGAGGCAAACCACTTGTATTTCACACCCCCCTCCTTGCACATATTTGTTCCCATATGAACTGACAACTAACCATAGTGGATTTTTTGTTTTGTTTATTACGTATACGTTTCACATATCTGTTGCTTTTATACTATCATCGTAATCCCGCAATAATATACAGATTATGTGAAGTGTTACATTCAGTTTGTTATTTCAGGCATTTTTAAGATGATCGTTATTCAATTTGAGTATAAAAGTGAGATGAAAGGGAAATGATGTGGCAGCTGTTTTGCAATGGTTGCCTAGATCGCCTTATGCTTGGTAAACTGTGCCACCTACTGTTTGATGTAGTCATCAGTACGTGTAAAACTGACCTTGTGCTGTCAATAAAAAAAACAAATCACTTAATAGTGGTTGCTGGCCTAATATTATTTATTTTTTATTACTTATTTTATTTATTAGCCTCATTTTGAGGGCTGTTGTGGTGCTATCGAACTGTGCTGTGTTAAACAGAGATGTGTTTTTGTCCACCCCATTTATTGAAGGCTAAATTAAACAAGTATTATTTGTCAGCACCATAAAGTACATCCTCTAAAATGAACGTCAAGTTCAATCAACACCTCTAGAATTTATACTAAAACAGAGGACGGGAGTTATTGCAGGCCTGTTGTATTAGACAGCATTTTAGTTTTATCTAAGTGTACATATAAAGTGGCAACTGAGTGTATATGCAATATACATGTATATATGAGCAGAGTACAAAATTGAACATATATATGAATTTGTTATGTTTTATATGTTGTGTGTGTCTATTCTAAATAACCTTTATATTTGGATAGTATTAGACACACAGCGTGTTTTTCTAACTTTCTGTCAGAGGGTTTGTATGGAATAATAATAGACACACAGCAAAACAAATAAGGCTGCAACTAACAATTATTTTCCTTATTGATTAATCTGCTGATATTTTTTGATTAATCGTTTTGTATATAAAATGCAAGAAAGCAGAGAAAAATGTCACAACCACCTTAGTGCAAATTCGTTAAATTACTTGTTGTGTACGACTAACAGTTGAAAAGCCAAATATATTTAATTTACTATCACGTAAGACAAAGAAAAGCAGAAAATCTTCACATTTGAGAAGCTGGAACCAGAGAATATTTGGCATTTTAATTATTTAAAATTACTTAAACAATGATAGAATAGGCTGAATAGAATAGGTTTTAAAATGTGTTGCTCATGTCCTGTCTATAGCCTCTAATTAATTGACTAGTAATACCACATTACTACTTTGACTGTCATCATCATGCATCAGACAATTTTAAGATGTGATGTCGCCATCTAATGGTCAATGTCAGGCATCAGTTTTCAGTCCTGACTGCATGTGACATATTAAATCGTCACACAGTATGGTGTCACTGCCTGACACAAAAAGCAGCTGCCAAACCATTTAACCTGATAGTAAATGTCTGACAGTAGTAGCTGTTTAATACTTCCATGAGAAACATAATTAAGGTCCTCCTCCACCTCAAAAATATGGTTTTCATCTTGTTCTTTCAGCTGAATGTTTCAGCTTCACTGTACAGACTGATGTATGTGCAATTTAACACAATAAAGGCTGTTTTGACATTTATCTGATGAAGGGGAGAAAGATCTCTGTGCTCCACTTTTAAGGGGTGGGTAGCAGGATTTGTGACATCACAACTAGTTTTGAAGACAATCCTGGTCCAGTATTCAACTTACACTGGTGTGATGTGGAAACCTGAAGCCTCCAGTGCACAAACACTGAGAATAGGAGTAGGAGACATCTTGTGTCCAGCAGTTCAATTTCTGAAATGAAATATATTTACATATTTATGGACGCTGGCAATTTTAATGAGAGAGAAGGAGGAGATGTCATTTTTAGGACTTAACGTGGTAATTATAGGATGTCAGACACACATTAATGTTCCGAGCAGAGTATGTTTGTATGTCTTAATACATATCTGGAGGGGATCTTTAACATAGCTTCTCAATTGCAGCCTCCAGCACCACCTTGCAGTCTTTAAATATAATTTATAGTGGTCAGTCTGTCTTCCTGGGTTTATTGAACTGGTATTGCGCGCATGTGTGCGATCCGTTATTTTCCGGGTTGCTCTCATCGCAGGCGGTAGTTGCTCTGCTGCAGCTGCCAGCTGACACTGAGGAGGTGAGGGCAAACTCTCTCTCTCTCTCTCCCTCTCTCTGTCTCCCTGTCTCTCTCTCTCTCTCTCTCTCTCTCTCTCTCTCTCTCTCTCTCTCTCTCTCTCTCTCTCTCTCTCTCTCTCTCTCTCTCTGTGTCTCTCTCTCTCTCTTCCTCTCTCTCCCTCTGTCTGTCTGTGAGAAGCTGCTAACTAGCGCAGCATCATCATCATCATGGCGGATCAAGGCGAATCTCCGGCTCCTGTCCACCACCCGCAACCAGCGCTGACAACCAGCTGGCCAATTACCAGGGAGTCGTACGAGCTGCAGGAGGTCATTGGTTAGTACCCGCAGATGTTATGAAGTCTGTATATTATCATGGAAATAGACGCCGCGGCGGTTTTATCAGCTGTTAATGACGACGAAGGCCTACCGGCTTTTTCATGTGCAGTCGCCTCCTGCGATGCTTTGCAATGCGGATGTTAACACATTTATAGACTACCGCTTTACAGCAGATGTGTTTGTGGCTCTGACGAGGTCGAATCACATGAAATTCTGGTTACTGTTCAGGGTTGAAAATGTCACATTCACTAAGTGCGTTTCTGGTTAATGTCAGACAGTAGATGGATCAGATTGAGACCAGCGATGCCAGTTCATATGGCACACGTGTGTCCAGTTCATAAAATCACAGATGCTGTGGCTGTGTGAAGACCATGATGTGTCTTTTCACTTGTGTTAGCTGTGATCAGTGGTGGATCCTTTACTTCAGTAACAGTAGAGATACTGCCGTCTAAAAATACTCCATTACAAGTAGTAGTCCTCAGTTGAAAATGTGAATTAAGTAAAAGTACAGAAGTATTATCAGCGATATGTATTTAAAGTAGCAACAGTAAAAGTAATAATTACACAGATAGTGTTATGTTATATATGTTATATATTATTTGTAGTATATTATATTGTTTGTTTCTATCACAAACATACACGTGAGAGTATTGTAATGTTGTAGTTTTTAATGTATAACCAATTTTAGATACTTAATAGTAATAGTAGATTAATAGTAATAGTACTGCATCATATTATATTATATATACAAGTGTACACTTTATATAGCACCTTTTGCACAAACACGTTTTTTAAAAAGAAAATAAAAGAGTGACAATTTAGCAACAGTTAGAATATTAAAACATATTTAATGTAAAATTTTCATCTGAAAAGTAACTAAAGCTGTCAGATAAATGTAGTGGTTTAGAAAGTACAATATGTCTCTCTGAAATGTAGTGGAGTGGAAGTATAAAGTAGCATCAAATGCAGATACTCAAGTAAAGTACAAGTACCTCAAAATTGTACTTGAGTACAATACTTGAGTAAATGTACTTAGTTACTTTCCATTACTGTCTGTGATGTTAGGTAGACAGATTCAAACATCCTGTCACGACAATGTTATAAATGTTACTTCTGCTTACAGTTGTAATAATATGGTTATGATAATAATAGTAACAGTGACATTTGTATACAAGATATTTTTATTTCTAACATCTATTAATCCAGAGTGAAAGACTCAGTTTCCACTAGGGCTGCAACTAACAGGCCTAGTTCCACTAATTTATTTATTTTTTGATTAATCAATTAATAATTAGGCTTTAAAATTAGTACAAAAATGCCCATCACAGTTTCTCACAGCCCAGGGAGATTTAAATGTCCAAACAGAGAAAAGCAGCTGATCCTCACATTGGAGAAGCTGATATTATTATTATTATTATTTTTGCTTGATAAATGACTTAATAGATTAACCAGTTATGAAAATAGTTAGTGATTCATTTTCTGTTAATTGATTAATCCACTAATTGTTTCAGCACAAACTCCCACAATAGCCACGGGTCAAAGACAGAAACATGCACACTCACTCGTTAATAATGTTCATACCTTTATGTCTATTCAGCACATACATCTAGAATAAAAACAGTTGACACTATAGTCTTGTGTTTTCTTGCACTCTGAAGATTAGTGGTCATGAATGTAGGACTTTTTGTATTTTCTTCCTATAATCCAACATTTCCAGTGTTTGAAAACACGTTAGTCACAGAATGCTCTAAACTGGTGTTGTCATGAATTTTGCAATTTCAGAAATATTATTCACTGAATGAATGAACTGCAAAAAATCTCAAATGTGTTTCAAAAACAAAAAGGGAAGTTGCCTGAATATTTTTGGCACATACATTTACCCTGCAGATGAGTTGACAAGTCATATCACCACTGATAAGAAACAGCAGCACAGCTGGCTGCTGCTGACTGTGATGAGGTAGTGAAACCCACCTCTCTGTTCTCATAATCAACTGGTAACCAGCCAGATCTCACGTGTTCTCCACTTCTCCTTATCTGTCACTAACAGCACTATGTTGTGTGTCATAGCTTCTTGGTGTGAACAACTACACTACTCCAGCGTGGCCTGATTTGTATTGCAGCTGTTAAACATGTAAACAACCCCTCATGTTGGGGAGAAAAACGTGCTTAAAGTCAACTTATGTCATTGTGTTTGTTTGACATTTCAGCCAGCAGACATAATAGATGAATACCACAACATAAACACCAAAAAAGGAACACTAGACAAAATAAATACCACTAAAACTGCAGAGTGATGCCGTATTTAAGAGTTCTCTTCCAGATGTTTGTGATGACTTTGCTCCTGTGCAATTTTTCGTTGCTCTGTGATTCCAGGCAGCGGGGCCACAGCTGTGGTGCAGGCAGCCCTCTGTACCCCCAGACAGGAGCGCGTTGCCATAAAGAGGATCAACCTGGAAAAATGCCAAACCAGCATGGATGAGCTATTGGTGAGTTTTGTTGTCTCTCTCGCTAATGCCTTACTACTACTCTCCCTCTGATCCATATTGTTATTGTCCTGTTTAAGTCTATTAATGCACTCTAAAAGGGCATAATACAGTATCATTAAGGTAGTTTTTACTGAGGTGTGTGTAAATGCTGTTGTTATCAGGGTTTCTTATATGTTATTACAAAGACACACAAGTCAAATGTCCTTTACTATATATGAAATATCTCGTTTTTCTTCTCTCACAACAGAAAGAAATTCAAGCAATGAGCCAGTGCAACCATCCCAATGTTGTCACCTATTACACCTCCTTTGTTGTGAAGGATGAACTGTGGTTAGTCATGAAGCTTTTGAGTGGAGGTAAGCTTCACCTGCCATGCTACATGCAACCCAATCCTACCTCTGACTTAATAATACATGAATGCTCAGTGAATGTGATGATGCTACACTGTAAATGCCCTTTTTTAATGTTTGTGCTTTGATCTGACCATTAGGAAATAGCTACCCGTGTTATTATTCTCTTATGCAAAAATAAAAAAAATAAATGTAGTCATACAGAATATACTCACTGTGTATTGATTGTCTGCTATCACATTACTAATTATTTGATAATATCTAGTTGGTAAAAGTGACGTTTAGCATGAAATTATATAAAATTAAAATAATCAAGCAGAGGTACCACTACTCACACACCCCTCATGTATCCTAGAAAATAACAGATCTAAATCCTTAAAAAAGCATTTTTTCACCGTATTTAGGCAGTTATATGGAGGCACACTCATGCAATGAAAGATAGAGCTGCAACAATTAGTCGATGAATTGATTAGTTGCCAACTATTTTAATAATCAATTCATTGTTTTGAGTCATCTTGGGCTTTGGAAAACAGTGGTCGACATTTTAACCATTTTCTAACATGACATGGACCAAACAACTAATCGATTAATTGAGAAAATAATCGACAGATTAATGAATAATGAAAATAATTGTTAGTTGCATGTTTTGGTATATTGTATCTGTGTTTTTTTTATTTGCAAAGAGGTTACAATAAAATATTACACAGTAAAAAAGTTATATTAATTGTGCAGGAGAGGAAGGAATCCCAGAGGGCTTATACAAAGTCCTCCCCTTCATTTCAACAAGTCATTAAAACCATAATTGAGTCATAAAACAACAACATCAAATAGATAAAAAAAACAACTGGTGATGCTCCTCTGCACAGCCTTACAACTCTCACTTGTGATTTAATCACAGCAGTGATGTTACTCACCATAATGTACTTCCTATCATGTTGAACTGTTTAAAAGACAACGAGCAAGTAAAAGACATGAAAATAATTTGTGTCTGGTCATAGTGTAATGACTCAGAAAACACAAAACCCCAAAACAGGAATTCAGAGGCAGTAACTGAGTGTCCAGTATCTTTAATCAAGTCCAAAAAACAGGCAGGGGTCCAAAAACCAAGCAGGCAGATAAGACAGACAAAATCGAGGGGAATAGGCAAAAATATTCTAACTGGTAATCAGGCAAGGTATCGTGCAGGCAGAATAAAACAGGCAATGGAAAGCTTGGCATAAAACTCTAGACAATCTGGCAGAGGGTAAGGGAATCTGGGCCTGAATGAGTGACTGATGAGGATAATGAGATCCAGGTGTGGAGATGGGCAGGGAAGCTCAGGTGAGGGGAGTGAGGTGATTGTTGAGCAGATGGGGGTAGCAGGATCTGTAACAAACAATACACAGTGCAAAAAGCAAAAAAAAAATATAGATAGATATATAATAAAGGTATTGATCACGTTATGACTCTGCACAACACTGCAGCTTATTTTGTTGGTCATTACTATGTATAAAATGAACAGCTTGTTTTTGTTTTTCTTTGGTGCCGTTTAGGTTCTATGCTGGATATAATTAAGCACACAAACAAAGAAGAGGACAAAAATCGATCTCTAGATGAGCCTATAATTGCTACCATATTAAAAGAAGTCCTAGAGGGCCTGGACTACCTGCACAGAAATGGACAGATTCACCGGTAACACATCTTAATTTGTACATTTTTTCCCCTAAAATTTGCTACTGATATTTGCTACTTTGATTACAGTTTTATGATTAGTTTATTATAAGAATTAAGAAACCCCCATATTGAAAATGTGCTTGTGTTGTTTTGTGTTTTTGATGAAATGTTGTCACTCTGTTGTAAGATGCTCTATATAATAGGTAATAAGTTAATATAAATTTAAACCAGTTTGTGAGATTGTATTTATTGACCCGCAGCCTGCTACAACACAGTTTTTGTGTGTCTGTAAACATCCTGTAAATTTCAAGGTCACTGAGAGCGAGGCTTAACGCTTCATCAGCCCCTTGGGCAGAGATCCAGATCGTGGTGGGCTTGTTTGCACGAATGGAAGAATCAATGCTGCTCCACATGACTTTGTTGTTTGTGTCTGTTTGTGTTTTGTTGACCTCAGGGATGTGAAAGCTGGGAACATACTACTGGGAGAAGATGGATCTGTTCAGATTGCAGGTGTGTTGAACATGGTGCTACTATTGTTTGCTGTTGCTCTCTCTTAAGTCTTTCTTTAGTTTAAAACTGAAAGCCTGGTCGTATGCCGAGATGGTGGAATTGAATCCACAGATAACATCAACTAATGAAGAATGATAATGCATGTTTACATTTTTTTGAAATCATAAATCAAGCTTACACAAGACTATATTACTCCCTGAATGATTCTGTCTGCTTGTTCAATCACTATATTGAAGCTGGCAGCTTTTTAAAGCAAGTTAATCTACCAGTTTAGTTTATTGGTAGGGATGAATCACTGCCTTCAAGAAAATAATTATTTTACAGGGTTGAAGAAATAATTAATGATGTTTAAAGAAAATAATAAATAACGTTAAGATTTTCTGCATGTTTTCTGCACCTATACCATGATATCTGATAACAAATTGGCCTTTCTCACAGAGGACATTATGACATGTCGCTGTAGAAAAAGCACAGGTGTAAATAATAAAATTAATGATGGCTTAATTCCATTTAGCTGCTTCAGTTTCAGAATCAGATAGGTTTATTGCTAAGTAGGTTTTCACAGACAAGGAATTAGCTTCGGTCTGATGATGCATAACAATAAACATAGTGCAAAGACAAAAACAGGCAAGTACTGCAAAATACAAGAAACATAAGTGACAAATTAACAGTAGAGGATATGAAAAAAATGTTATAAGAATTAGTTTGATATGTCTGTTTTTAAAAATAATAGAGCTGTGCAGTTTGCAAAAGTTCACAGTATGTAGTATAAGTATAAGGATATGTGCAATACAGAATATGTGCAAGATGTGCGTTAATGTAACGAATAAGACAAGTGTGGACATGTGCATTAATGTACATGTGGTGTCAGTGGGGGTCCCGGCCTTGTTGATGAAGCTGACTGCAGTCAGGAAGAAACTGTTCTTGTGCCATGAGGTTTTAGTTCTGATGGACTGCAGCCTCCTGCTGGAGGTGGTGGTTCAAAGGGTTTGTGTCCAGGGTGGGAGGGGTCAGCCATGATCTTTCCTGCCCGTATCAGTGTCCCAGAGGTGTACAGGTCCTGGAGGGACGGCAGGTTGTAGCCAATCACCCTCTCAGCAGAGCGAATGATATGCTGCAGTCTGCCCTTGTCCTTGGCAGTGGCAGCAGCGTACCAGATGATGATGATAGAGAGGTGAGGACGGACTCAATAATGGCGGTGTAGAAGTGCACCATCATTGGCTTTGGCAGGTTGAACTTCTTCAGCTGCTGCAGGAAGTACATCCTCTGCTGAGCTTTCTTAGTGACGGAGCTGATGTTCAGCTCCCACTTGAGGTCCTGGTTGATGATGGTTCTCAGGAAGCAGAAGGACTCCACAGTGTTCACTGGGGAGGTCACACAGGATGATGGGGGCAGGTGGGGGTGGGTTCTTTCTGAAGTCCACAACAATCATCACTGTCTTTAGAGTGTTGAGCTCCAAGTTGTTTCGGCCGCACCAAGTCGCCAGATGGTCTATCTCCCACCTGTAGGTGGTCTCATCCCCACCAGAGATGAGCCCAGTGAGGGTGGTGTCATCTGAAAACTTGGACTGAAAACAGGAGATTGACGGACTGATGACTGGAGGTGCAGCTGTTTGTGTACTGGGGGAAGAGTAGAAGGAATAGGACGCAGCCTTGAGGGGAACTGGTGCTGATATTCTGAGAGCCAGAAATGTGTTTCCTCAGCTTCACGTCCTGCTTCCTGTCAGACAGGAAGTTGGTGATCCACCTGCTGGTGGAGTCAGACACGTGCAGCTGGGAGAGCTTGTCCTGCAGCAGAGTCGGGATGATAGTGTTAAAGGTGGAGCTGAAATCCACAAACAGTTTACTGGCATAGATTCTTGCAGAGTCCAGGTGCTGGAGGATGAAGTGGAGGGCCATGTTTACTGCATCATCCACAGACCTGTTGGCTCTGCAAGCAAACTGCATAGGGTCCAGGAGTGGGTCCGTGATGGTTTTAAGGGTTCTGCTTTTGTGCATGTTGGATCACTGTCAGACTGTCAAGGCCTACTGGGTCACTTGAATAGAACAAAGCGATTGTTAATGTTATTAGGAACACCTGTGCTTTTCCTACTAGTATAGAAGCAGACTAGTAGATATATTTGGTATGTGATATGCTGTACAGATTGTAAAACCACTGAAGACAAATTTGTGAAATTGGGCTTTATAAATAAAAATGACTTGACTTGACATAAAGACCTTTCTTTGCTTGACTAATGTATAAAATATTTTTGGTTTTGTGTTTACTCTGTGACTATTTACTACTTTTGAATGCAGTGTTTAGACCAGTGGTAATCAATGACCAGCTTATCATAGAAGCAAATACACTTTACTCACATCAGAAGAAGTCAATAGCAACCGGACTCTGGTGCTGACACAGCTAACAAGCTGAAATTAAAATTAGAGTTTGAAGTTAATTGGTGAGAATTTTGGAGATTTCTTTTCCGACTCTTGTACATTATTTACTATCCATCCTTCAGTTCTTCACCAGTCATAAAGATGGTTTAACACAGAATTTTAAAGCAAAATACTGTATTATTTTGTTTGCTAAAAATATTTCAGCTGCAGCCATGTGCATTTTCTCTATTAAGAATGAACGATGCATTATTTATTCATCCTTTTTTTTTTCAGATTTTGGAGTAAGCGCATTCCTAGCCACAGGGGGGGATATGACTAGAAACAAAGTACGAAAGACCTTTGTTGGCACGCCATGCTGGATGGCGCCAGAGGTGATGGAACAGGTGAGTCCAACAATCCTTAAAAAAGTAGTTGTTGGTGACATCATAACCTCATTACATTTCATATCTTGTAATATGTATTTACCTGAGCTTGTGAGCTTGCTTCCACTTGGAGCTAGTGTTAATACATCACTTGTAATGTAATGTAATGTAACTATCATTAGATAATTTGATATACCTTTTGTCATGTTAATCACTAAGACCAAGGCATTTACATAAAACCCTTGACCTGCAAGTCTGTTACAGAGATATTACAGATAATGTAATTCTTCACCCACAGGTACGAGGCTATGATTTCAAAGCGGACATATGGAGTTTTGGAATTACAGCCATAGAATTAGCTACAGGGTCTGCACCCTATCACCGCTACCCTCCCATGAAGGTCAGTGTTCTGGATGTGTCATTAGGTGTAATATAATCAATGTAGTGTCCTAATCATACATATTCTTATAGCTTTCACTAGCACTGACTTATAAAAGTAGATAGTAATGTCCATAAACTCTTGGCTTACTCCTATATTCACTTCTAAAGCAACTTTTCTTTCTCTGAAGTTTCATCATTAGCAAGAAAAAAAACATGTGGAGAGAACACATTCTGACTTGCTTGCTTTTACTGTAATTGGGAACCCAAACAAGTATTCAAGAGTCAGCCTTTTATCTAAAGTAACCCGTTGCTTTTACTTACATAAGACTTTCTCTGCAAACAGTTTCTTGCTTTGAGTTTCTGTTCTTCATACAATATTTGTGTTGTTGACGAAACGTGTGGGTGGTTTTTGACCATTTTTCTTGTCTTTTTCAAGGTCTTAATGCTCACGCTACAGAATGATCCACCTACTCTAGAGACGGGCGTAGAGGACAAGGAAATGCTAAAGAAATATGGCAAATCGTTTAGGAAGCTAATAACTATGTGCCTTCAGAAGGATCCTGCCAAAAGGTTTGCTCCACATTCCGTATACCAACCAAGTATTTCAGTGAAGAGGGCATATGCAATTTGTGATCAATAGGAAGGACCTTAACATTCAGTGAGTGATGCGTTGTGATGCATTTTCTAACAACTGTACTTTTCTTTATCTCTAGGCCTACAGCCGCAGAGCTTTTGAAGTGTAAATTCTTCCAAAAGGCCAAGGTATTTGTTTCATCTCAAATATTTGACTTGACATCTTTGTTTGGTTTTGTTATTCATGTTATGCTTATGGCTTCATGCCAGCTCCTACCAATATTTCAGCTGTGTTTATACATTTATATGTCATTGGATAAATCAAACAGCATACAGTATTAATGTCCACATTGAATCTGTATTCTTAATACACTATTGCAGAAATAATGACAATAAAAAATGGAAAACATATGACTCTCACCGTAATTAAATCCCTACCTTGTGCTTGTTCATTTAATCTTAAGTACATTATTGGGAAAAACTGTTTAAAAAGTAGAACCAGAGCAATTAGTAGGTTATTTAAAGTATAACACATTGACTGTGACCTCCTACTATTTTTACTAATTTAATGTAATGATGAATTACAAGGATGTACTAAATGTGTAGGAAAACCTGTTAAAAGGTTTGGAATATCTGAAATGTGAAATAAAGTCATTATTAACACATTGACTTATTAGCACAGTGACTACACAACTATAAAACTTTTACAAAGACTTTTTTACAAGTCTTCTAGCCTATGCACGTCCATCGATTTCAAAATGCTACCATTTAAAAAAAAACAAAAAAAAACCTCATTGAGTTTTTTTAAAACCATTATTAGGTTTTGATTAATTTAATCTATTCATTACGTTTATCAATGATACTTTAATTCTTTTTTTTTTCTCTTGCAGAACAGAGAATATCTGGTCGAAAAGCTTTTGTGTCGTGCTCCAAAAATCTCCCAGAGAGCAAAGAAGGTATGTTTACATAAACTTGTGCTGTAAAATAACTCAGTTATTGATCTTACATGAACAAATTATGTGTGAGAATGGGGACTGACTGAAGTCGATCTCTCCACCAGAATGTTGCATTTACAGTCAACACAAGCTACGCACTCTGACGTTCTTCAACACCTCAAACACTGTATGTGCAAACTGTTTTGTAGATTATGTAAAAATATGGGCTACTGCAGCATAAGTCAAACGGTATAGATGTGCTGACGCTTTGTGTCTGTGCCCCTCAGTGCAGCTCTCTGCATGTGGAACACCTTAGACAAACAGGTTTAAATTAACTGTTAACATTAGGTAACAGAAAGGAGCACATTATTGTTCAGCTTGCTTGCTCAGTTGCCCGCTAGTCGCCGAGAGGAAGTGCAGTTTTCAGGCACAGCTGATATTGGCTTCACATAACACTCCGCCTGGATGGCCAGGACAGAAATGGGAACAGAGGGCCACTGCCGGAAGGCAGAGTAGCCGAGCGGAGGGGTGGAAATTCACTGGTCAGGAGTAAATGGAGGGCACAGTGGATAGCAGAGCTGTTCCTGTGTATGACGTTAACATTACGCACAGACAGCGCAGGGTGTCGATAAAGAGGGAAGTAACTACTAATACTACTGTATAGTGGAAGTGGCATGATGTTGGTGAGGTTTGTTGATGGTCATGGATTACCGTTATTGCACACTGTCAATAAAATATGTTACAGACACTGCTTTTCCAATTTTGACTATTTTCAGTCAACTCTGAATCAAATTATGCAATATCTTAATGTGGCACAGTATTCAGGATTTAAACAGCAAAACCTTTCCCAAATGATTCATATTAAAGCAGATGATGGTACATTTTGAAAGTACTTTTACAGATTGAAACTTGTATGTTGTGGAGCCATTTTATCCAAAAATGGAAATGCACAGTTATTGAACATATTGGACATATTTTTTTGTACAAAGTCCTGTTAAAAATGTCAAATACAGTACAGTATAATCACACATAAAGATAGCAGTAGATTAGATTATGTGTCCACGTAATGTCTGATTTGAAAGCGCTGGTTGATGAGATGTGAGATGGATGAGATGTGTCACAAAGCCAGTGTCCTTGTTATTTTGTGCTGATTTGACCCGCAGTGTCATCTACATTATACACTCAGCAAATATTACTCAAAGCTTGCAGAGACGAGCAATACTGCGGGAACATCATCATCTCGGGATGCTTTGACCTCTTTATATCAAGACCACAGTGGCCCTGATCTTGTACAGTCAGTCCAAAACCTCCTAGTTTAACTCAGCCATCTTACATTTCTTGACTTCCTTGGACTGCTGTTGCCCTCTTTTCACATCTTTTCCTTAGTGTTCTTGTTTTGTTTCTGTAGTTTTGTGTGATATTATGCAGTCATGGTAAACACACGCAGTTCTAATCTCAGGGAAAAAAGTACTATAGGAGCTTAAGAGAGGATACTTAAAGCCAGACAGCTACTATAAAATGCTTCTCTTTAAATGGGCTTTAAGGGACCTAACTTCACCTTGAAAATTCTCCGGTAAATGAGTAGGAGATGGCAGATCCTCTAGTCAGCTGTCACTAGTAAAGTAATTTCAAAATTAATATTTTTTCTGATGAAAAGAGAGGAATGATTGAAAGATCGAGGGAAATGAGGGAGAGCGGAAATTACCAGTCTTATAGACCTGTCAAACAAGGGCGTGGATCAGTTTCGATAGGCTTTTATTATATTTGAAATAGAAATGTAAAAAAAAGATCACATGCAGAGTATAAACTGTAGGTACACATGCGCTGAATAACCAGCAGAGGGCACCCTGACACCCATGATGGAGTTTCCAGCTGGAGAAACTGGAGGCATTATTGTTTAACGATTAGACATGAGTAGCTTGCAAATAAGGTGGAAGGCTGGCCTCATTGATTTGTCACAGGATAAAAAGTGGGGGAAAATGGAAAAGGATTGTTATTGAGTTCAAATGTATGGTCCAGTACACACACGGTGATAGAGAACTGATTGAGTTCTGCATGGATGCTTTCTGAGGCCTGATTTCAAAATACCAGGCATTTTACCCCAGTGTGCAGTAGTTTTATCCCCTGCAAACCCTGTATGAGTTGTCTCCAATGCTTTCAAATTCAGATGTTACAACGTTTCTGTTCATATTCATATTTTCATACATTTGCAGTGGGATTTTTGTCCTGTTTTATGTGTGTGAATGTCAGTCGGGTGATCATGTATAGCCACTGAGTGGATCGATCTGTGTCTGTTTTGCTCAAGGACCCTGAGCAGAACTGGTGGAGCCTTGGTTCTATGTCAGGTTTGGAAAATAAACCCGACACCACCAGAGGGGTAGTGCTTCTTTAACTTTGACCTTGTCTAGAGCTGGGGAATTTATGACCCTGGTGTTAGTGGCTTACTTTCTGTTTTGTGTGCTGTTTTTTTCCATAACACTGTGGTGCTCTCATAACTTCCCTCACACTGCTAGACTAGCCATCTGTTGCTCGCCTTACACTTCTCTAAACTGTAGAAATGCAAAGAATTACAGGCTTTACCAGTGACTTTGCCATACTTACCTGCTTTGATGTGTCATATATCAGTTGCATTTGTGCTACCACTGGTATTTAACCAAGTTGAAGTCAGATTGGAAATCCATCTTATATTGCCTCTCCACATGATTTAAAGAGTTTTTTTTTCTGTACACATTGTGCTGTATCCATTCTGTAACCATAGAATTTCTACTGGAGTACTGAGCAGTTTTTAAGTTAGTGTATTGTATATCGCCAATGTTGAGGTCACATTCATACCAGTAACTTCTGAAAATGAGCCAGTAGCAAAGATTGTATTTGCTAATTTGTGGAGTCTGTGGACTCCTAGTGGTTCATTGAAGATTTTTAAAATAAATATGTTTTAACCAAATGTTTCTTCATATGTGAGAACTCCCCTTGCTCCTCTTGAAAAGAAAAGTAGTTTTTTCATCTCTGATCATTTCCATTCTGTTTTAGTAAAAATGAAGAGCTACATTTGGCCTGATCAGTTTATCTTCCAGACATATTCAACAGGCTAAATTACTTGAATGTGACTTTGTACATTTACTTTTCATGCCACGAATGTGCAGCTGGGAATGTCCGTAATTTCTCTCAGGGAGAGGGGAGGCCGGGAGGGGCGGGGGGAGACTTGAGGTATGTCAGCTCATCACAAGGGGTCCAGTACTCCAAAAAAAGACTGTGAGCCACTAATGTAAAAGCCATGTAAAAAAAAAAAAAAAAAAAAAATCATATGGACAGAGCACAATGTATATGCATACGTGTGCAGTTGAAAATCTATGAATGAGGTCATTAACATTCAGTGTGCTGGCTGTGTGTTGTCATGGTCCAGGTGAGGAGAGTCCCAGGCTCCAGTGGCCACCTGCACAAGACAGAGGATGGAGACTGGGAATGGAGCGACGACGAGCTGGACGAGGGCAGCGAAGAAGGCAAGGCGGCGGTGAATCAGGGCAGGGTAGGTGAGACTCATGCCAACCTAAGGAACGTGTACTTTTTCACAGGCACTCACATGATATTCATCTCGAATTGCATATTATTGCACAGTAAGAACAAAACAATAACAATGAATTATAGAAATGAGCTTTTTATGTTTAAGATAACATTTTGAGATTCAGGTTTAATTGTTATCATGACAAAATTACAAGATGTTGGTAATTATTGTTGCGTGTCATGTCTAACCTGTAGATCACATTGTTATGTAACTTCCCCTCTGTGTTAGACCCTGTGCATTCCTTTCCTCCCTGATCAGTTAGTTTTTTTGGATAGCAGATGGCTTATCTCAGAGAGAGCCTGTCATAAGGGTCGCTGTAATGAGCTGGAAGATAGCTGCTAGGATTTGAGGCAGGAGGAAAGTCGACAGCTATGATCAAAGGGCCCTTTGATAGAGATACCCAGCTTTAATGTATGATGCAATAAATAATGCGCTACCTAAAGTAATGATTTAAGAAATAAGTTGTTGCTGGTAGTATTTTTACAAGGTTGGTTTCCAGTTTCCTTTCATCGATCTCAGGCTTGTTAGTTTTCAGCAGTTGTACGGCTCTTTTTTTCATAACAGTAAAAAAAAAAAATAGACTTTGAATGACAGATGGATGGACAGATGTATCCATCACAGACTGATGGAAAGCCAGACATGAAGTATATTAATGAGTGAACATCACAAGTTTCTTGCTGTTAGATAAACTTGAATATGAAATGTTTGTTTTTGATTTTTTTCCCCCTCCAGTCACGAAGGGTCAAAGATGAGGCCAAAGATGTAAGTTAGCTTTTCCTCTTGTGTACAAATTTTAACATGCAATTCATTTTTTTTTCTCAAGATTTCAAATAGATTTGCTTTATCCTCTCTGCTGCTGTATAATTCAATGACTTAGTAGAAGGATATTTTTGTAAATGCAATTAACTGGCCTACTTGGGAAGAATTTTGAGTAATCATGAACTCCATCATGAATGTTTATTTCACCAAACACAAACTTCCAGTTTTGCACTGTTTAATCAAAACAGTCGAGCACCTGCTTGAAACCATCAATGCTCCTCATTGATTGTTTTGAATTGACTTCTCTGTGTTTTCTTAATAAGATGAGTTCTGATTTGATATTTACCAAGGATGTCAAAGCATTTGCACATTTATGCCTCTTATTTTGTTCCTCCCAGAATGAGGAGAATGCCAACTATGTCCCTATTGAAGGGTTGTCTATTCAGCATCCCCAGGTGAGGGATTCAGCGGCAGCACTAATTTGTCATGATTCAGTGACCTTGATGCCACACTGATTGTCTGTGTGTGCGCTTGTGTACATTTTGTATGTCCGTACTTCACATGTGTGCGAGTCTCTCTGTGCATGTGTGTGTGCGCGTGTGTGTGTACACGTGTGAATGTAGGTCTCCTGGAGGGATGCTCTCAGCAGTAATAACTCAGAGTAAATGGCTGTCTGCCTGACAGTGCCAGCTCAGTGCCTGGGTGTATCTCATCTAAAGACTCACTGCCATTGTAACCCATTTTCTAAGGCTATTGTCATTTTGAAAATGAGCCAAAGCAGTTTGAGGTGTAGTCTTGTGCTCCTGTCAGGAATTAACTATGACAGCTACTCAGCAGTCATTTCTTACTCCTAATAGCCATTCTCTGCCGTTCAAAGAGCACATTTATAATATGGTATTGATAACGTCAATAGATACTTAGACAATGCATGCGTTGCTCCTTTTCTTTTCCCCTCACGACGTTCCCTGCATCTGCAATGAATGGAAGACATAGGCTTAAAAAAATTAAACCACATAGGCTCAGTGTGCGGCCACTTACACACACACACACACACACTCTCTCTCTTTCTTGTGTATCATTTATTGTGACTATTATGTTCATCTTGCATTTACCAGCTCTCCTCGCTCTGCAGTACACGCTTCTTTCTCTTTTTCACAGAAAACATTTTTTTGTCTGATTTCTAACTCTATTAGCGTACAACGTAAACAGCCTCATCATTAGACTTTTTCTCACGCAGGTTGAACCATTTGAGGATACGCCCTACATTCAAGGTGCCGTGAACATGGTACTACGGCTAAGGTAAGACAGATGATTCTTCTTCAGATCAGTTTCTACATCATTTGCTGATGTACAAGGCAATATTGGAACCATTTACGGCAACGCAGGCTTAACGAATGGTTAAAAATCGCTGTTTCTAGGAGAAATGCAGTGCGGCTGTACAAGTGACAAATGATCATCACCTCACTTTGTCCTAAACGTGCAGGCTACTAATAGCTGATCTTTGCTTGCTATGAAGTGGATCTGGCATCACTATGTTTCCCTTCATCTCACTTTGTCTCACCGGTCGTGTTATGGGGGAGCAGAGTGTTACACTCCATTGGTTGTCTGGCTGTGCTCCACAATCTGCTTTCCTCCCTTAGACTGGTTGCACTCATTGTATCCCTGCGTCTTGTTGTACAATTCCAGGCATTTCTGTTAGTTAATAGATTTTAATGATAAAGTGGATGTTTGAGATTCAGCCTCAGAATGATCAACATAAACACTTCCTGTTTGAAAACAACAACATTTACCTTCATATATAATTAGAGAATGCATACATGTTCAGGTACATTATCTGTGTATAGTTTACATTATCTCTCCTTGTTACTCAGTATGCAAACACAAAGAAAGAGAAAGAGAGAGGACATTTTAAGGGGTGCAGCAACAGACAGACAGTAATGCATGTTTGGACAGTTGAAAGTCAGCTTTGGCTCCCTGATGGGCCTGATGGTTGCAGAGCAGACTCGCGGTTGAACAGACATCTGAAGGTCCCTCCCTTGGCGCCCAGCATAGCACAGAAAACTGTTTTATTCTGTGCTTACTAATAAGATACTGGTCAGGTTGCAACAGGAGACGACTCACTGTTTGGTGGCTGTCAGTATTGTAACCTGGTGGTAAAAATAAATGGGCAGTGCTTTGATGGTTCATGATTTTTCTGTGGATTTTAGTTGTTCAATCCATGGATTTTATGGCTCAAACTCAACAAACTGATTAGATCTGGTAGCCAATGGTTCTATTCCAACACAGACTTCAGTGGCAGCTCCTATTAAATGGAGAAATACTGTTACCCTGGAAACTTCAGAAAGAGTTTGTAAAAATGTGTCAAAGCAGAATCAAGTGAATTAATTTCCTCTACAGAGAAACGCATTCACTCTGTCTGTTGTCAATATGATCGCAGCATTAGGCTGTCAGGTCGTCTCTCTGTGTTTGTCACCAACTGTGGCTGCTAGAATATTCAGCGTTAGAGATGGAGGCGTGTGATCGGTGCCGTCTTGAATGCAACTTCGTAAGCTTGGTGGCATTTTTTTTTTCTCAGAAGCATAAGGGTTTCAAATGCCCTGGTGGATAACCAAAACCTTTCACTATACACTGTTATTAGACATGATCAAGTGCTTTGTGTATAATTTATCCTTTAAATGTTATCAACAAATCTCCATCTCAGCAGCAGATTGCTGACTATTTTAAGACTTACTGGCCTTATTTGAATTATTGTTTGAATGTGGATTTTGGGATAAGGGCAAGGGAACAGGTTTATATGATGATCTAAGGATTTTTCTTATAAGTGAAGAAATATGTCTTTAAGATAAAGAGAAAAAAACTTTTGGAATTGTTGAGTAGGACTTGGCGGGTATGTTTTAAAGTGAATCAGCACAGGAGGTACTATAAGATAAGAGATTGCGTTCATATTTTGGGTTTTTCTTTGGCTGTGCTCCCATGTTTGGGGGGGAAACATGAGATACTTATTGCCTTCACAGATATTATAAGGCTGCAAGAAGCAGTGTATTTAATTAGGGTGATTAAGTGGAGGATTTGTCTGGTATATTAAGGTAAAGCAGATGTATTATGGTAAAGAGCTTGTTTAGACAACTCTAAGCAGTTATGAGTCAACTTTGTTGATCTTCAGTGAGTGACTTACAACTGAGCTACAACCAAATGCAAGCTAGCTGACGTAAACAAAATTATGTTTCTAGCTGGTCTTAATTGTAAAAGAAATTAAAAGAAATTGTTTTATTAAACCTGGATCTTATTGTCAGTTGTCTGGTATAATATTATACTAACCCATAGGTATGTTGGGCAAAAACACAATGATACAACCCTGGTTGTGAAAAAAGTAATATAAATATTATGGTCCTTGACAATTTGTACAAATTTAAAGATTAAAAATAGAGAATTCATGAAAATAATTATATTTTAGAGAGCAAAAAAAAAAACAAACAACCCAGCTAATTGGTCTTCTAACTAATAGGGGAGTTACAGCTGATTAGCATGCGTTTATGGTAACATGATCCCCTCAGTAGCAGAGACTGGGGAACTGCAGCAGCCTGTTTGGATTTTTGTCAACATTTTGCTTGGAACTCATTCAGTCCTTTTTTTTTTTTTTTTTTTTTACAAAGGCACTAAGGTCTCCTGTGAAAAACATTGTCAGCAGTTTGAAGGGGAAGTTAAGACTTGCATAATATGCTTGCTCTTTTTGCAATGTCATTGAAGCTTAAATAGCCCAAATAGCACAGATGAAAATTGATTTCACTGTGCAGTTTAGTCCAGAGGTGACATTTCCTTGTGTTTTCTTGTTTATAAAGGGTAAGTAGAAGCTGACAAATGTCAGAGCAGCCTCTGAAATATCATCTTGATGAATATCAGATAACATGGATCTATTGCTTGTGAAATTACCTGTACATTTATGAAGCATATGAAATAATTAGGTAACAATTTATTTTACTTGACCATGATTATCTGATGTACTCCAAATAATTTACATGGAACTTTCCTTGAAAGATGTAATTTAGTACTAGTTATGGGAAAAATAAAATTCCTTGAAAGAAAAGCTCAATTTAATCCAGAATGAATATTCATTCAGTAGTCATTTATTATTTGAACTGTATCCTCCACATTTGTTGAATTGTATGTTTGCCTGCAGACAAATTTGACATTTTTGGATGTTTAGCTGACCTGCTGTGCCTGGTTGCACTAGCAATAGTTACAAGGAATACTATCTCAGGTCACTGTAATTAATACCACATAATGTAGTTCTTTCCCGGAAACTTCTTGCAAATTATTATGAAAATATTGGTCATTAGTGTTATGAGTTAGGGTTAATTGCAACTCTAGTAACATTTTTACACAGTAACCTTTTTTTGCAAGTGCTCTACATTTTTGTTTTCTGCATGGTGTCTGGACCTCATCTTTTATAAGTGCATAAAATTGATCGTCAGGGGTCCTTTCTTTTTATGTGCAATCAGCCATGTGCTCTGATGTTAAGATGTGGACTTTCTTATTTCGCTTATTTCAGTCGATTCACCCCAAGCCTGTATTGACTATTTGTCAGTTTGTTTACCAAAAACCAAAACACACAGAAGAATAGAATACATCTATGCAGTCTCAACACAGCAGGGCATCTGTATATTGGCCTTGACATCATAATGTGTCGAATTTTGTCTGAACTCTCAGTCCTCAGTCTTCCTGTCAGTAACTTCTATTACAGCCAAGACTGTGGGCTGTAATGTGTCGCACTCACAAACATTACCCAGTGTGCACTGAAAATTTTTTTTAATGGACTGTTGAAGAGATTTCCTCTCCAGTCTTCATGATGTTTTCCAGTGAAAGGGTTATTAAAGCCTCTACCTAAAATCGCAGACCTGTCTTTACCTCTGCCCACTTAACACTCACGCTGTACCCTTTTTTTTTCCTCCAAATGATGTGTCATAAACCTGCCATCGTCCAGTGAGATTATGTCATTTCATATACGCAAGTTAGTTCCCGCTGTGTCAAAGGGTGTCTGTGTGTGAAGTGCTAATTTTAGTGCTGCTGAACTGTGGAAACATTAAATCTTCAGAATGGTATTTAAAAACATACTGTTAACTCTCACACGTCACGACAGTGTTCAGTCTGCTAAAATGGTTAATCCCAAACGGTTCTGACGTAGTTTGACAGAATGCTTTTCTAAACACCCACTGTGGTTTATCTATGGAAGTGGCAGATTTTAGGCACATTTTATTTGGGCAGGCTTATGATCCTCTGACATACATGTTGCCTTGACAGCTCTGGCAATGTGCACCCTCTGCTTCTACTGCAGGGAATAGAGATGTTTTATACGTCCATCTGCTCCACTAGAGTTTTTACCCTGTTTTTTTTTCCCAACAGTGAGTCTCTTAAATTAAAAAAAGTCAAGTTGACTCACAGCTAAATGATAGTAAATCTCTTTCTCACTATTTTGTATAGTCTTGCTTGTAACAAACACATAGCAGCTGTCTTTGCTTGTGTGTGTGTGTTGACTTATGGCTCTAATCTCATCTGAAATGAGGGTTGTGGGCTTGCCATGTGATTTATTTAACTAGACTACAAACCAAATTAATCTTTTCCCAGCACATTTCTTTTGGGAACACTGACAGGTCTTGCTTTTATCAGCAACTGGCTGCTCCCATGTCACGCACAAATTTTAAAGACAGACTTCTAATATAAATGATGCAAATTAATGCAAGTTAATGCTGCAAAGGGGCCGAAGGGCACATTTCATGAATACAATTACATTTTGGGGATGTATACTGTCACCTGCTTATTTTTCACATTACTCACTTTTTCACATTTATTCCAGTGTATAGTTGAGGATACATAGAATCACATTTATTCATGTTTAGTTTTCAAATTTTTTATAGGAACATGCGCAGATAATAAGATGCCAGTGTTTCCTCTTTTAACACTCAGTATTTCAGTATTTGCAGCAGGTGTGAGGTATGCAGAGGAAGCAGCTAGACCAGCCCATCCTCACAAGAAGAGCGACAGAATAGGTCTTAAATTCAGGCTGGCAAATATGACCTACAGATGTTTACACCATCTACAGTAGCAGCTGAATTTTAGACCTGTACTGTGGTTTAATTATGAGGATGTGTTCAGCTAGACAATTGTTACCATCCATCATACTGGTCAGTATGTGGAAATCTAGCTGAGACATATCCTTCTCTATAGTTCCACTGCAACAGCACGTGCTTTAATGGTATACTTTTAAAACTTTTTACTTATTTATTTTTCCTTTTTATGGCAACTAATTTAGCTAATCATTGTGTCAGTTGGTGTAAGTTGTTTACATTTATATTTAGCTGGCTTAATTATCTTAATACCCTTTGTGTTAAAGCTGCTCCAATCAATATTTTTATATTAATGGATCAAATGACTTTGTGTAATATGCAAGGGGTTGCTAGTAGTGACAAACACACAGAGATTTATCATCTGACTCTGCAGTTCCTCTAAGCTCTGCATTGCATTTTAAAGCTCTAAAACCCACAATATTCTACCAATCCAGCACCAAGCAGCAGATAGACAAAGTTAGTAACTAGCTGGTGAACAAAATGGAGTATTTAGAAGCCAAAGAGACAGATATTTCCCTCAGGAGTTAGTGGAGAGCCGGGCTAGAAGGAGAGTGAATATTGGACATTTTTCTGGCAAACACGAACCTAAGCTAATACTAATGTTGCTTCTTGTCTTCTTGATGGGTAAATAAGCCCGTCTTTGCAAACACATTCACCATATTGACTTTATAAGGTGATGTCAGTGTTGTGATGACAGCTTGTATCTGTTGCTCCACAGTGGCCAAAAAAAAAAAAAAAAATCAATGAATGCACACACTGTCATACTCATTTTCATCCACGTTTGATAAGGTCACTGATGTGGTCCTCGCCAGCTGTACTGCTTCAACACATCATCACTTTTCCCAAATCACAGAAGGCATTTTCATGTCTACACACAACCTTGGTCTCCTGCTTGTTTCCTAATGTTCTGCAGCTCTGAGCTGAGTCAAGGTTCTGCTCCGTTTAAGTACTGTAATAGTAGTGTTTTTGTTCAGGAGGCCCATAGAAACACAACAGGAAACTCAAACCTGACACTCACACCTTCTTCTCTCTCCTTTAAGGAACTCTAGAAAGGAGCTGAATGACATCCGGTTTGAATTCACTCCTGGGCGAGGTAAGAGCTGAGCTTACAAGGTTTTGAATGTGCTATTCCCTTTGTGTTAATATCTTGACACGCTGTGAATTGCGTGTCTAATGGGTAATGACAGTGTTTGTGAATAGAAGCGCTTATGACAGTATCTAATTCAATACCTAACACAATTACCTGCTAAGTGGACTGTTGCAGACCCAATATTTGTCATGTTATTCCCTCACAAGACACTGCTGATGGCGTTTCCCAGGAGTTGTTCTCAGCTGGTCTGGTCAACGGACACGATGTTGTTATAGGTAATGTTACACCTTTTTATTCTGGTAAATTGCATTGTTTGATAATCTACTTATCTAAGCCCATCTCCCATAAAACATCACTTAAAGAGAGAATTATGCCCTTACTAGAAAGGCTATTACAAGACATTGACATTTATTTCATTTGGCAAGTCCACAGACCTTGACATGACTAAACTAAAAATTGCTTTTATTAATTGCAGATATTTTTTCTACCATAGAATTATATAAGTGACTTACTTACATCTGAAATGTTACTAGTATACAAAGTGATGACAGAAAATAACTGTATTTTCTTGTGTTCTGTTCTGCATTTTGTAAAACTAACAACTGACATTATGTTGTCTTATGGCCTCTTTATTACAGTTGCTGCTAACCTTCAGAAGATTGTAGATGACCCAACTACCTACAAAGTATTGACGTTTAAGCTGGTGAGTTTCCAGATGATTGACGACACCCTCCTGTGTCCTGCCTGACAATGACAGCTTATTGTCGAAAAGTTCAGTGAGAATTGTGAGAGCTTGAGTTATTAGAAAAGCTACAAACAAACCAATTACCTTCAACATGAACCAACATCTGCTGCTGAAGGTTTTTCAATTGTTCACACAAGGTTGTTGCCCTTTCATACAAATTATATACGGTACAGTGTATACATGCACTTACATTGTACTCTATGTGGTACTGAACTATACAAAAGATGTTGCATAAATAAAACAACCACAGGTCACATAGATTTGTTGTACATGATTGCTACCGTAGACTGATGAATCAGTCGGCTGCAGATATATTGATATTAGTGAATTATGTCGGCCAATAAGCAACAAGAATTGTCAGTACAGAAATGCCAAAGATATGTTCAACATGATGTAGAAATAGTGATTCCATTGCATAGTTTGTGTATCAGAAAGTTCTCACAAGTTTACTTTTCAACTGTATTAATTCCCGTGGTTTAAGAATGTGTGTTTATTTAATGTGTTTCTGTAAAAAAAAAAAAAAAAAAAAGATCATTGGCCCACATATCACATCAGATTTTTAAACTCTCAAATATCGATACAGGTATCAGCCTCAAAAATATAGTATTGGTTGAACTATAGTTTACATATATTGTCAATTTTAATGTGTCCAGTCATAAACAAGCTCCTGATTGGTGGTTAGATCTTTAACAAGATCCCATTCCAAGTCTTTTAACATTCAGTATCTGCCGAGTGTGAGTCTGATCCAGCGTTCATTTTATTTTCTCCTGTGTAATGCAGCTACACAGTGTGCACTCAGCCTATGGTAATTCTACATTAAACGTAGTTAAGCAATTAAAATATGTTTCCCAGCTGAACGCCTCTGCAATAGGAAAATATACCTCGCATCACAGCTTTCCTTTGGTGGCTTTCTATATTTTTTGGTGTGATGTCCTACAATGTTTTGTGTAATATTAGTGGAGAGCAGTGTTAGAATTTGAACAGCCTCTCTTCATCTGCAGTATGAACATAATACTGGAGGTCAAATGCAGTTTTCAACAAACTGTTTCATTTTTCTTTTTTTTTTTTTCCCCCGCTCGCTTCACTCGGTGATGTGCAGTGCTGTTTATTTGTTTGTGTGCTCCACAGTTCACCTGCAGGTCAGTCATTCAGTCTGAGTGTAGTAAGGGATATATCAAGTCCGCATGTGATCCACACACACTTGTTGTTTTATCTACTTTATCTAGTCACAACAGAGGAGAGAGCAAGAGACTAATTATATATTGTGAATGTCTATCTTTAAGTCACAAGTCCCCTTTGTGTTACAGAGATATCACATTTATAAAAACCCAAAAACCAAGAATGTCAGTTCTTCTGGGTTTGACAAAAATATGTAAATTATGTTTTATTGACCTTTCTGTTGTTGTGGGTAAACAACATCTGCGCCTCAGGTCACAGTGCTTTACAGAGTGACCTTTCTGCCACATTTGCCTTATCAGCAGCTAGTGAGTGTTGTGGTCTTCCAGTCTCCGGAGAGCCAGAGTGAGGGCAGTGTTGGGCATGCCATGTAGATATATATGCTTCCATTTGCATATGTTAACTCTGCTTCACTGCACGCAGTGTAAAATCCCCTCTGTTACTCAACTCTCCCTTTCTAAACTAAGAGTTACGAGTGCCATGTCACAAACCCAGGGACTAAGAGTAATTACCCTCGCTGGGGCAGCAATTCATATGATTTAGGAAGACAGTTTATGGTGTGGGTGGCACTAACCCAGCTTTATGACTGAACTAAACAAGAGGTCACTACAGACTCTGTTACCGGTTTTAACAACGATCCCTCTGTGTTGATCAAGTAGAGAGCTCTCATACCGTCTGAGACCTGGAGTGGGTTTCCCCAATCAGGTGTGAATTGCTGGAGGCCAGTGGGTGTTCATTCAGGAGCTGAATGAACTCCCTGAGTAGCATCTGAGCAGCCTAAAGATTGAGGTGAGATGAGGTGCTGGAAGGTTGAGCAGAGAGCAAAATATTTTGTTTTATTAAAGGTAGCGAATCAGTTTAGGGATGATACATCAACAAATGTTTACAGACACCCAGACAAAGTAGGCGGACCATTACACCTATATGTGATTTTTTTTTTTTTTTTTTTTAACATCTCATTCCAAAACCTTGGGCATTATTCTTCCGGGAAGGCTTTCCACAAGATTTTGGAACCTGGTTGCAGGGATTTGCTCCCATTCAGCCACAGGAGTATTAGTGAGGGCTGATGTACAGCAATAAGACCTCATTTGCAGTCAGCTTTTTCAATTGTCAAAGGTGCAAGCCCATCAAGGTCTTCCAAACCAAACTCAGAAAACCATTTCTTTACTGACCTTGCATTGTGCATGGGGGTATTGTCATGTTGAAACAAGGCCTTCCCCAATCTGTTGCTACAAATTAGGAAGCAAACTATTATGTGAATATCATTATACGCTGTAGCATTAACATTTCCCTTAGCTGGAACAATGGGATCTTTCCCAAACCATTTAGAAATACCCTCAGACAAACACAACACAAACAACACAACACTTAAGTATGGACAGACTTCTGGGCATATAAGACAATATATGTGATATGTATAGTATAAATGATTTAAATATGTGATTCAGTGTGTACAAACTACAAAGAAATCAAGGCAGTTTGGTTTTCACATTTAATCCAACAGCATAGTGATGTTCTGATCTGATATACTGCAGCAGCACTGGTGCCATTTTTAAAAATGTATTTATTTTATTTATTTGATGCTTGTTTGATGATGCTTATTAATTAACAGAAAAAATAACTGTAAATGAGCCAGAGTGAGTCTAAAAGGCTAATCTTCATCTGTCGTTCCTGGCCAATTTAAAATTAGAATAAAATGACATCTTGTAAAAGTCATGGTACACAACACAGAGTACACATCCACCTATCAATGTCACAACACATTTTAGTCAACAACACATACTAAGTGAGTTGAGAAAAGAATGGAAAGGATGGATAAAGACAGACAAAACAGACAGGTAGGCAGCAGAGAAAGACATCTAGTGTTCTGATGTTCACGTGTTTAACGAGCCACAGCTTCAACTGACCAGTGTATTTGCACGTCTAAATGTGTTTTAATGTGTGAATGTCTCCATGTTACCCAGGCAATAATCTCAAAAGGTTCCAACACAGTGATGTAAAGATTTTAAACTGAAAAAGAAAAAAGATCACTTTATCAGATTAGTTAACAGTATGAGTCAATACCCTGTGTTCAGGCATCACAATTGGTATGTGGAGAGAAAAACTGGGATCACTCTACCTTCTACAAACTGCTCATTCATGTGATCATCTTTTAAATCTCTATGCAGCGTTTAACGCCTGAATCTAAACCAAACTGAACTCCAAATTGTCACATTTTTGCTAGCAGTGATATTTCCTTTCTCCTCTTCTTCTTTGTCAGTAATTAAAATAATAATACAAATTGTTTTTCGAAAATAAGCCGTATTTTATGAAATAATATGCTCACTAACTTGCAGTGTTTTCAACTCACTGGTTTATCCAGGAATTTACTGCACAGCTGTTCTACAGATTTTCAGTGGATTAGTTTTCGTGATGCAGATGAGTGTCAGGATGCAACCGAGCTCCGCTGACCCTCTCGATGTCTTCCTCCTCGTGCAGGCCTCCAGCTGCGATGACACGGAGATCCCGGACGAGGTGAAGCTGATCGGCTTCGCGCAGCTAAGTGTTAGCTGATGATCTCTTCATGCATGAAGCAGGTGAGACAGTTCAGGGCAGACAGACTGAGGAACACACCACCACTTCCTGCAACATCCTCCCCGACACCCTCCCCGTAAACTCACTCCTCCACTCCTCCCCCGCTCCTTTTCACCTACCCCGAGGCCAAGCTCTGCCACCGCCCCGCCTCCACCTCCTTAGCGCCGACTCCCCTGCTCACTGTCCCCCCGACCTTTAACCTTAACGACATTCCACCGCCCAGCGCACGGACCGGGATCAGGATAAAGCCCAGGAAATCTAAAGATGTACTCAGGTGGTGAAAGAAGGTGATTATGATGTAGCTTTGAATGTTTTATTTATTTTTTTTCCTAATTTTTTGTTTTACATCACATTACCTCTGTGTTCAGCAAAGCTCTCATTATTTATTGAAAGAAGAAGGTATTTTTACTTTTCTCACATTGTTCTGTTGCCACAGTGAAGACAAATTTGCTTTGACTCGCATCTCACTCATTTGTGATATTTCCCTGAGGACTGTGTCAGAATGTAAGATTTAGTTAATTTATTGGAAAAGCACATTTTCATAATAACATAATGAATGTCTAAAAAGAGAATGAATTGTATTTCTGTGTCAAGATCTGTTTCACATTGACAAGAAGGGAACCATTTGCTTGAGTGTGCAGAGAAAAAAACGAGACCTGGATGCTACTGTGTATAATTTGCTGCTCTCGACAGTGTTAATGCTTCAAAATGCTAGAGGTGCCTTGTTCATTTTTCTGTGCCTAAGAAAGTCGTCAGTGAGTGAGAGCCACATAAAGAGCAGAGCCTGCTGATTACCATTTCACAAATGTATAACTCCAGCAATGACACAATTCAAGTGAAGCATCTTAATAACATAATGAGAAGCTACAATGCACTTTTGGGCTGAGTGTATGCACCCAACAAGCAGATGCTTAGCCCTCGGAGACAAGTTAACGTGTGTGCTTTTGTCATCAGACAAATAAAATATAACAGAACATTTAGTCGTGTAATCTGCTCTGGCTGATGTGTTTTCACATGCCAGGCTACTAGACAAAATCACAACAGTTTAATTTTCTTGCTCTGTCCTGCTGCACTACAAAACTTTTTGCTCCCAAATATATATATATAGTAGTTACTAAAATGTACTGTATGACAATGCACCTGAAGATGAAACCAAAAGGCAACTATTGAAAGGGCGATGAGCCATTTGTTTGTCCAAACAAGTCCAGTAGCTCTAAATTATTTTTAAGTATTGAGGTGGTAAATATTAACTTACTGAACTAATTACTAAATTATTTTATGAAGTAATTTGTTTTCTATGTACAGTATGTGTACCATTTCAGCATATTACCCCTGTTCCCTCTCTGTAATCAGCTGATGTCAAATTTGTGACGAGGAGCAACAAATAAAGAATTGCTATTTTAAAAAAAAGTGTGGCATATTTATTCTATATATTTGTAAGCTGGGAATGTCATAACATCATCATCTCAACTACCATAAACTCACCTTCAGTTAGATCTTTTATGAAATATTTGATCTTGACAGAAGAGTTTTTAAATGATATGATTTTATAGATTTTGGTTGCAGGAAGATTTGTGGCAACATTTGGCCAGTCTGGTTTTAAACAGCTGAATGACTTTAAATGGTGTAGGACTATAAAACAACCTCCTCTTTGTTCTCAAATAAAAAACAGTATAAATGTATAAGAAATTATTACTGATGAGAACCTTCGAAAAATGTAAGAACCCTCTATAAATCTATAACTGAGGGGAAACAGGCACAGAGTAAAAGCAGTAATATTACTTTAATTATTCAAGTATTTGTTTTTTAATGTAAAAAACATACAATATATAACAACAACCCCTTTCGGGATAGATGCTTTCACAGTAAATGTCACATTAGCTTATAATACTACAAAACATCTTGAAAGAAAGAAATGAAAATGTGGCTGTGAAAGCCACATTTTCTGAGAAACACAAAACATTTTCCATGATGTCAGTAGCAGTGCTTCAGTAATCACTGATATGCCAGATACATTTGATAATACATCCAGTCTGTGATGGTCTTAGCTACAGTTAAACTCATACTTGCACGACATGTATTTCTCTTGATGCGTGTAAGAGTTGATGAGCTGAAATAGCTGCTGACATACAGCATACATAAAAACCAAGAGCAGCAGTGGGATTATTGAGGAGCTGGTACCTGAGGTGCACAGTTACCTCAAGTATGAAAAATGTAAAAGTGGGAAACAACAAAATGCATCTAAAAACCAAAATATACATTTGACTTTTTTAAGAGGCAGTGAAATTATAAAATGATGTAAACAAAAACATTAGGCAAAGTCATAACAAAAGGGGATCCATTAAATTCAGCTACATGGTTTGATCATTACCAATACTTAAGACTTTTTCTAAAGTTATTGACTCGAAAATACCAAATTATCTTTTGACTTGGTCTGTTTGGAGACTGATAATACACAGCAGATCACTTTTAGCTTTATATCTCAGAAAGATGGAGGAGAAGAGAAGCATGAGTGCAGATGTAGTTTTATCTGAACAGCTGACCTGGTTTGTTGTCAGATTAGATTGTGATGACCCCTGTGGCAAAAAACCCACTGACAAGACAGCAATGTGTTCACCGGACACGCACTTGAGGCACAAGTTAACCCTCACAGAGGATTTCCCCCTAACTGCCTAACCACAACTTACTACCAACTCACCCCTAGTCTTCATGTGACTTGCGGCAGGTATTTAGCACTGAAAACCAGCGGACTTGTAAAGGGACCTGCAAGCAGGCAACCCCACAAAATCATATGGATATGCCCCAGAGACAGTTGTCGGAAAACAACTGACACTAACCACGTCGCTACAACAATGCAAAAAAACAAACAGACTGACGTAACTCAAAGAGGAAACGTCACTACAGCCTAATGTAGAAATCTCTGTGCATCAGATCAGTAACACTTACCTTCCGTTCGGCACCCAACAATCCAGGACACTTGGTCAAAAACCAACGCTTTCAAAGAAGAAAAACAACACATGGTGTATTTCCCAAAAACCAGAGCAAACTCTGGCAAACAAAACACACAGCCAAAATCGGCACGAAGCTGGATCAAATCACCTAATCACCATGCACAATCAACACCATGCACCCACTGCTACCTGAGGCACAAACAAACTTTCTAACAAAATTACCTAAATGGATGAGCTCCCAATTTGTTATGACAGAGCTCTTAGGCCATAACAAATAGGAGACACACCAGTGTTAAGTTTTAACAAAAGGAATTTATTTTTAAATAAAGTAACTATCTTAAAGGGGACCTATTTCACTCATTTCCAGTTCTATATTTTTATTCCTGGACTCCACTAGAGTAGCTTTGCATGATTCACAGTTAACTCCTTATATGTCTTATACTGGCCCTTTATGCAGCCCCTCAGTTCAGCTTCTGTCTCTTAACAGGCAGTTTTAGCTCCTGTCTCTTAAAGACCCCCTCTGGATGAGCCCACTCTGTTCTGATTGGCTACCGAGGGGCAGCATGTATCAGAGTCGTGTTAAGTTACTGCTGATAAAAACCCAACATTTTCTGCTTTACTGCCTTATATTAAAAGCTTTTAAATGACTAAATAACAGGAGACTTATTGTGAAGAATTTACAGGAGAAATGTGTTCCTCACCGAATTAGCAGAGCTTTGTTAGTGGCGCTAAAAACTGGTCCACACAACAACATATGGAGCTCTTTGTTCAGTAGATCAGTTAGAAATAATTCAGGGAGGAATAGTACAGGTAGAAACAGCCACAGTGATGAAGATGTTTGATGAAGAGCTGCAGACGATCAGCACACCTCCAACAGGTAAACATCTTATTTTACTTTGCTGTACTGTGTAATGGAAAACACTCACAGCATGCCAGCTCGACTGGAGTCATGGCTCGGTGTTAGCGGAGCGCACCAGTGAGAGATGACCGTATAAAGAAATCCATCAAGAGTGGACGTCAGCTTGGGCTGAAAGTAGAAAAAAATGTTGGAAACCAAGCATTCAGTCTGAAGCAGGTGCTTTTTGCTCACAGGGATTACTTCTATGTATGTTTACCTCATTATCTGACACTTTGGCCACGTTGAATATGAACATCTGACATTGTAACATTATATATATGACTGAAAATAAGGAAAAGCATAATAGGTCCCCTTTAAGGAATCAACAGAGGTTTAACATGGTAGAGGGTGTGGATGTGTCAGTAAAGTCTGTGGTGTAAGGTGTGCATGAGTGGTGAATATGTGTGTGTGTTGTAAGTTGCATAACCTAAATGAAACTAAAGCAGCAACATAACAAAATAACAGGTGCCTGCAGGGAGAAAGGAGAGAGAGCTGCAGCGAGAGAGAGCTACCAGCTGCAGCCAGGCTTTATAAACCTGGGAACACCATGGGCCCTCAGGTGTTCCCGGTTGCGCTAATGACCCACCTGCAGAGACAGAGCAGACAGACAGGTGAATCACACAGCAAACCCAAGATGACAGGGGTCATCACAAGATTTACATTTGCATTGTCATTGTTCAGCAACTTGTCTTTCATTTGTGTAAATGACCATTTTAAAATGTATAATATTACAGATTGAAAAAGGTAATTTGATAGTTTATTGATTCCTGCACAGAAATTCTCTTTTGGCTTGCACTGCTGCAGGAAGAGCAACGTGCTGAGTCAGCAGCCATGAAGCTGGTAGAGATTCAGTGTCTCACTCAAGGACACTTTAGCATGGCAGAACATTGTTAGCATCAGGGCTTGAACCAAGGTCGTCTCGTTGAAACACTGTCCCTACACATTAGGTCATGCTACTTAGGTTCACATTTTTTTATGTCTGTCTTTAAGGGGACGTATCATGCACATTTCCAGGTCTATATTTATATTCCGGGGCTCTACTGGAATATCTTTGCGTGATTTATAGTTCAAAAGACTCCTTATTTATCTTATACTATATTTCAGCTCCTGTCTCTTTAAGGCTGCCCTTCCCGATGAGCCCATTTGTTGTGGTTGTGGGTCTGATTGAGCTGCCCCTCAGCTGACTTCTGGCAGCTCGAGAAGCAACATAAACAAATAGTAGTAGTACGATTTCACTTCTTTTTCTTGTTTTTTACTTGAGATGAAAAATTCACAAATACATCCAGCCGAGCCCAAATCTGATCTGACTTATGCAAGCAGACAACGTGAACCTTAACAACAAAGGCTACCAACAGACAGCTGTGTGTGGGCATGCCTGAACAATCTGACATCATCACAAGGAGGTGGGAAAGGTAACATTGCAACCAAAGCAAGCATTACCACGCAATTCACCATTCATTTTGGACCTGTGACTGTGTTTGACATAAACATTTGACATCATAACAGTATAAAACCATAATATGTCCCCTTAAAAACAATACTGACATACCCATATGTACATTGAAAAGGTTAATGGCCACTATAATTGATCCCTTTTTAAAGTGATTTCAACATCAGTGATGGAGGACAAAATCCACAGTCCTCATTTTGTGTAAAAGCGAATTCCACAATTCAGCTGATATGAGGCTTCAGCAGTCTAAGTTAGACATATAAAGTGTCTTCTTTCAAAGTTAAAATGTTTTAATATGGAGTTCCCTCTATGTGTTTCTATGGACAGTGTTTCCTTGCTGAGCCACAGCAGAGGAACAGTAACACAAAGCATGAATTTGGTAGTAAACTGAACATTTGTCTAAATCAGACCACTAAAACTCTATATCAGCTTTGATCAAGTTTGTGCATTTTCAAGCAGAACAACAGATTTTGTTCCCCATCTCTTATACTGAATTCGCTTTTAGGAAGGGATTGACAGGAGGAACAATTACGTAGATAAAAAACTCTTTCAATGTACATATGGGCATGGACTTGTGAACCTGTTAATGGTTGACACTGATTGACTTAATGCATGTTAAGTAATGTTCTGCTTAAGTTGGACCTGGAACAAAATGACTTTCAATAACAACACCACATTTTAATTATGCATGAGAATACGTGCTTTACAAGCCTCATGCATTCATTAACAACCATGAGGTGTAATCAGCAGAAATAGACATATAGATGGATGTCAATGAAAACATCTGTCATGAAATAGAGACTCACAGCAGCCCTCACTGTTTTTTTTACATTACTCAGTGTGTGACTGATGAAGTTTGAAAAGGAGAAAAAGGCAAAATAAAGTTGTTGTTTTTCACTGATCCACCTGTCCCCTAACATCTCAGGTGCTTCTTGCTGGACATGTCATTCCAAATGCGGTGCATCTCTTCAGGGGAAATCTGGTGGACGGTGATAACCCGTCTGTACCTGCAGAGACTGTAGGCCATTTTCCAGTGATTAAAACCACTGTTCTGATAAGGGTGTATACCCAGCTTACGCAAACACAGTCCCACATACACATCCTCCAGGTGCAACAGTCTTGTGTGTAATGAAGTCTTGAAGATTAGCTCAGCCACATCTGCTGAGAACACGTAGCCAGTGCCTGAACAGAAAGGTGGGTATTTACTGTCAGGATACAGGTCTCTGGACATGTACCACTTACTGCGCATGTCCCTTATAGGACCACCGTTTATCACATAGCCGGTGAAATATCTCCTTCTTGGCTTGGTGGTGGGCTTCAGGAGCTTGTAGATCAGATTGTCCATGTTGACAAAGATATCACTGTCTGTCTTCATGACATACTGTGCTTTAGGGCAGAAGGTAGCCACCCAGCGCATGCCCATCATGGTCTTGAGGGTGAGGTTGTGGTAAGAGTCAATGAAGTTCTCCACCACGATGTCATGGAAAATCTGGCTCTCCTGCTCTACCATCTGGTTCAGGACGGCATCCGTGTTCCTTCCCAACAGAAAGATGGTGAGGATGCGGATGTCGCTGAAGGTGCTCTCATCCCCCCAGGTCTCCCGGATGGCTTGCCGAGCATCAAACTCCTTGTGCGTGGTGCTGATGAGGATAACCAGAAAGGGAGTGACACTTTCGCATTTCTTCGGCTCATTGATGACAAATTCAAAGGCATGTGGGTTGAGGGGGCGGGTGTGGATGTTGGTGAAGGTGATGTTTTTGTGAGGTTTCACAGTCTTCCGTACAGGCAGAGACATCTGGCCAACATAAGTGGATGTTGGGCGAGATATACTCAAGTACCACAGAGCGCTCGCCCAGCAGACCACTGTCAACAGGTATAAACATGACACTTTCGAAGGCATTATGCTGCATTTAGGTGTATTTTGATGAGTTGGATCTTATAAGGCTTTCTTTCCATTAGCAATTTTTCACCCAGCGAGGCAGCATTAAGCTGCTCCAGCGTACAGTTTGACATTAATTGTCAGTAATGGATTACTTTAGAGAGAAGTGATGCTGTTTGCGTTTCAATGCAAAGCACTTAAAAATTGTATGGAAGTCCAATTTCTCTTGTTGACACTGCTGCTTCTCCATTTACATCTGAAAGAGAGAGAAGAGAAATGGAACCTTAGCAAAGACAAAAAAAAAAAATATATATATATATATATATATATACAGTCCCAGTCAAAAGTTTGGATACACTTTCTCATTCAAGTGAATGGGAAGGTGTATCCAAACATTTGACTTGTACTGTATAAGATGCTCACATTGTCCATTTAATTTTCTTTTTGCTTTCACATTCACTGACAAACAACACCAAACACTTAATGGTTATATGATCATATCACAAAGCAGATTTTGAAATGAGCCTGCAACATCTATCACTGACAATTTATTTTCTTTTACTGTAGCAGTAGTGAGGGGCCATCAATAACATCACTTTTCAATTACTTTGTTATTGTAAACTGAACTAAATGCTCATATGAATGAAGTAAAACTTTGTATCAGAACTTAATGCAAGACGTGACAACATTTTACAACATTCAATACATGATCCTAGTACACAGGCTGACATTTCGCAAGAGTGCAAATGGCCTTTAAAAAATTTAAACCAAAAGCAAAAAAAAAAGAAAAGGTTTACATGCTTTCTTGTTCTGTGGCTCAAAAGAGCTGTGGGGTTGGCAGCATTCTGCATGACAGCGTGATATGGTGGTACAAAGGGAACACAGTGCCATGATAAGCTTCTCCCCCGGGGTGCTTTTTCCCCCTGGTTTGTGCAATTTAATGTCTATTTTTTGAGCAGTCATTCTGCTGCGTGGACGCTGAAGTGGCATAAAGCCATTTGTTTGTGCTTTTTGCGCAGGTGGCATGTATATGTCGGCATGTGGAGCATGTATCTTGGCTTTTAAAGCTCTCAGTGACTTTTCTTTTCATTCGGGGGAAGGCAGATCATACAGCGCATTACACAGGAGAATGGCCATTACACAATGAAACTCTATTTCCATCTTCAAAGCTGGAGAGGACCAAAACCTAGTTTGAGCAGGCAAATGCAGCCATAATGACATGATTTGAATTCCATTTAACAATAGACTGCAATTACCTGCAGTCTATACCCATATTGTATACCAAGGTACTCTACTTAGACTGAAACACAGGCCATTAACATGAAAGGATACATGCATACTTTGAAAACAATGCCTTCTTCTTTGAAGAAAGTAATTTCTCACATGAATTAGTGCTGCACTTTTATGTCTGTAAAGTATGAGAAATATACCTTCTTATCTTGCACTCTGACTGCATCTACATTAACTTAAGTACAGTTTTGAGGTATTTGTACTTTATTTGAGTGTGCTACTTTATACTTCCACTCCACTACATTTCAGAGGGAAATACTGTACATTTATTCAACATCTTTAGTTACTTTTCAGATGAAGATTTGACACGATGGATAATATAACAAGCTTTTAAAATACAACACATTATTAAAGATGAAACCAGTGGTTTCCAATCTTTTTGGCTTTTGACGTCTTGAAAAAGCAGTGTGTAGTCGGGGTCACATTTCAGATGTCTATGAGTTGTCAACAGCTCCACCAAATAGTGATTTTTCCCTCTAAACTTCTCACATGATTTCACTTCAATAAATGTTCAAATGATGCAATATTTCACCAAAAATCAAAGATTAGAGAACAAGTCCAAAAACTGAAAACATATTTGTGTATCAGGACTTAGTTTTTTCTTCTTTCCTCTCCCATTAATCATCTCACAACCCCTCAGATTTATCTGGTGACCCTTTGGGGGGGCCCGACCCCTAGGTTGGAAACCACTGGACTAAACCAGTTAAATGTATATAAAGTAGTTGAAACTAGCTCCACCTCCAGCAGCTACAACAGTAACATGCTGCTTACACACTGATGCTTTAGTATTAATAATCTAATGATGTCATATATAATAATATATCAGTCAGAGGGATCAAACCACTACTATTACTTTAATACTTAAAGTACATTTTGCTGCTAACATGTATGTATTTTTACTTAAGTAGGATTTTTCATTCAGGACTTTCACTTGTAATGTCATTTTCTACATTGCTGCATTGGCACTTTTACTGAAGTAAATGATCTGAATACTTTTTCCACCACTGATACTGTTTATTTGTTGTACTGTAAACTCCAGAATACATTTCTGAGCAGGACATTATCAGTCTGAGTCTGTCTTTTGAAAGATGTTATTTCTCGGTTTATTTTGTAGTGAACCCTGTTCCCAAGAGTCTTTCAGTAAAACTCTAAAGTTAGAAGGATATGCTCACAATATCAGACTTCTCCTCTTGTGAAATTACTATAAGATCTCAAAGGATTCAGAGAAGCAAACAACAGTTCCCTTTAGCAATAGTTTATTCAGACACAGTAAAAGCACAGACTTGATATTTTCTAATAACCAGAGGAGGTGGGAGGGTCAGGTAGAGTGGAGATAGAATGACAGACCAAGCAATGAGTGTTTGTGCTGAGGTTAATAATGTAGTGAAAGACACAAACACACAAATAAACAAGCCACATACTATGTACACATGTTCAAATACACAATAACCAGAGCCAGCTGGTATCAAGCAGTCACATTATCACTTTGAAATCTCACTTTCCATGCTGAAGCAAAAATATTTATGAGACAGAAATGAGGCAATGTGACAGTTCATTTGGCTGCCAGTCTGTAAAACATGAACTCTAGTGGCTTTTCAAAACAAGCATTTCTAAACTTGTCTAGGTCTCTCATGTGCACACACACCACCAGATTAAACAGACTGCTCAATTTGTCCCTGTGACTGACATAGAAGAACATAAATTTTACAACTTCTGAACGTCTAACATTCACTTGTTTGGAATGAAATGAGGATGCTTTAACTGAAATGAGATTAATTACATAATGTCTTGTTGCTCCACTATCTGTGACAAGCGATGACTCATGTACTGACGCACCAGCCCAAACAAGTGGCCGAGGGAGAGCTCAGTACCGTGTTTTGACTGTCACACAATCAAACCAAATGTTAAATCACTAATCTGTGTGATGATTATAGTCATGATGATTGTGCATCATTCAGTGCTGTGATTTCCTGCATCACTTATATTTAACATCAGATATTTGCGTGTGTGTGTGTGTGTGTGTGTGTGTGTGTGTGTGTGTGTGTGTGTGTGTGTGTGTGTGTGTGTGTGTGTGTGAGACAGAGAGCTATAAATGGATTTCTTGCCATTGCGATTCAGGTGGAAGCATATATCAGTATTACTGTAAAACAGTAAGACAAGATTTGCTAAATCAAAACAACCCAATAATACTGGAGTTTAAAGTTTGCACAACCATCAACTGCTTGGAAAAATGCTATTTGCAGTACAGATGAATTTGGACTATCTAAGCCATCCATCAAACCCAAAATGTGCTCTCGAGACCACACTTTGTTCAACAGGTTATTAAGTGTACCTTACTATAAAATGGGCCTCATGCTTCTTAAGAGGCACTTGAAAGTGATTTAAAAAGATTTGTGGCATTCATTAATTTTCTATTTAAAATTACAGTGAAACTAAATTTTCTCTTAGGTACAAACCAAACTTACAAGTGGTCCTGTCATACAATTCATGAACAGTTGGGGAGAAACACTTGTTTGACTTGGAATAATAATGTCTTAAAGGGGATGTACCAGATCTATATTTGTATTCTGGGGCTCTACTGGAATATCTCTGCATGATTTACAGTTCAAATAACTCCTTATTTATCTTATACTGGCTCTTTTTGCAGCCCCTCAGTTCAGCCTCTGTCTGAAACAGGCTGTTTTAGCTCCTGTCTCTTAAAGGCCCCCCTCCCGATGAGCCCACTCTGTTCTGATTGGCCAGCTCTCAGAAACTGGCCCTTGGCAGACCTCTGGCAGCTCGGAGGTTACGTCAACACACAGAAGTAGTAAGATTTCACTACTTTTACTTGTTCTTTACTTGAAATGGAAACTTCTCTTAGACATCCGTATATGTTCGAGCCAGAATCCTATCCGAAATATATAAGAGTGGACAATACAAACAACACATGGAACAACCTTAGCAACAAAGACTACGGAACGGGGGCGTGTGTGAACAATCTGACATCATCATGAGGAGGAAGTAGAGGTAACATTGTAATTGAAGCGTTAGAGCAGGTTGAAACAGTGGCTTTTGACTTTCAGGGAGAATTTTTTCCATACGTTCACCTCAAGTTTTGGAACTTTGACCATGTTTAACACAGACATCGGCCATTATAACAGTATAAAAATAACAGAAAATCACAAAAAGCATTATGTCCCCTTTAATCTGAAGTTTAAATACAGTATGATACAGAAATCAACTAAGTTAAAATATAGCTAAAACAAACTTAATGCAAAATTCATATTCTGTTCATCATCATTATGGATTTCCAATTTACTGGAAAGTTTTTTTTAGATCGGATGATTTTTATTGACATATTTTGCCGCAACAACTTATACGTTTCAGTAGTTGCACGGAAACTTTCTCTCACTGACACTCTAACAGCTGCCTCAGGGTCTTTCTGCAGGCCCCTGTCCAGTAGTTCTGTTGCACCTGACAGAGTAATATCACCTACTGTAGCCTGTAATAGCCTATTCTCCTGAGAGAGAACTGAGAGAAGCTTAGGCATTCTCATACTAACAGCGTTTCTCTGCAGCTTTGGGAATCAGGCATTTAGGTGGACTCGTGGTGGTAAGAAAAATACGTTTTGAATAGATGTGTTATCATAGCTCTGTCTGTTATTTGTTTCATGGGTCTTGAAGATTCAGACACTGGCTGTCTGCATGTGTGGAAGCCTTGATGTGGCGGCTCTAGCTTTTGTTTACGTGACTGCAGCATGGAGCAGAGCCCGCAGGCAGTCAGCTAGACCTTTGCAGAGCTATTATTACAATCAGTCTGGATGTCACACTGAGAGTCAGTCATAAAATCTCCTGCTCTGTGTGACCAGATTGGGCTGGTGACTGGCAGAAAGGACAGTAAAATATAAAGCGGTCTATATTATACAGGGAGGAACAGGTGCACACAGTAGCACCTTCGAGTACTGGACTTTCAGGACATAAAACACACTACAGAAACACAAAGGAGGGAAATAAAACAAGGAAAATAATTAGCCTATAATAGCAACAGAGACCCAATTTATCATGATTTATTATATAGCAAGAGGTAAACTTGTATGGGGAGCACAGCACAAAGACAGCCATTCATCAAGACATGACACTTCTTTCTCCAGGCCTCTGGGTTGACTGTTTGGCGGGCTGGTTTATAAAAGGGCTATTACACTGTCCTCTGCACACAACAAAAATGTTTTGATTCATGGCCCCATGACCATCTATAGACAGGTCTCTAAAGTGTTTTTCCAATAACAACGTCTCTGAGCTAATAGATTGCCAGATTGAATTAACTGGTACATACAAAGCTAGAGTACTGGGGAGAGCCAAAAATTTAAATTGATTACCTCGGCTTTCATTTGACAGACCACTCATTGAATATTGTTGGTTATATTTTTAATAACACAGCACACTAATGGCAGAGATTTAGAGATAACATTAATTTTAATAATAGATGCTTTGCATTTCAATACCTTACGCACTCTGCATGAAGACAACGGTGTATCTCCACCTTGCTGTTTTACAGTTTGTCTCGATCGCTTTCTCACTATAACTGGCAGAATAAATTTCTTTCTTTGCACACAAACTGTTTTTTTTTCACTGGTTTATATTGGTAAATACATGGAAATTATTTTATTGTATTCTACGTTCTTTATCAGTTGCGTATTTTTAAAGTACATATACTTTTTCACTCAATTTCAGTTTATTTTACTACAGTATCTTGAGGAATTTGAAAATGTATACATGTGTTGTGTCTTTATATTGTGTTCATCATGTTAAGAGATTGCTCTAATGGAAAATCATAAGCGCCATTATTCATTGCAGTAACAGGTTTTTATGGTAGCGTTTTGAATTGATCTCACCAGTGTGTAATGGCAATTTTGTAGTGTAATGTGTATTTTATGGCTTTTGTGTGATGTCTGAAGGCAAACTTTGGATTAGATGTAAGATTACATGGTTTTGAATGGAGAGTTTGGTTTTGACGTTTGTGAAGATGAGTTTGCAGTTACGCATTCCTGTTTTAAGTTTTGGGAAATGGAGCATAATTTCAAGAAATATGTCTTGGTAATCCAGAAAACTGTAATATAAAGACCTCTGTTGCTTTATATTCAGTATGTTTATGTTCAGTAATATATGGATGGCATTATGAGGGTTAGATTATTCCTTTTTTTTGACTCCTCTCCTCGGAAACCTTACAATCGTGGCATGAAACAAGCCTATACATTGTATGTATTTTGTCACAGTAACAAATAATTGCATGATATATGAAACACTCATGACAGGACCACCTGATGGATCAGAGATCTGTGAAAAATGAAATGAAAACTGTAGTGCAGCAAGTGGTAAAGTCTTAAATCTCCCTGCCCAGCATCATGTTGCTCAAGTTTATAGCTGAGATTTTATCGACCTTGGAAAAAAAGATGGGTTTTTTTTGTTTTTTACAACATTTACTTGAACCTCTCTATATGCTATGAGTCATTTTTCTGGTACTCTATTAAGAAACATAAAACAAACAAAAAAGCAAAGTTGAAAAGACATTTTTTCAACTTTTGCACTACTGTAGATTTCTTAAATACAAGCTTGTAAAGCTTTTTCATCTCCTTGTCTGAATAAACGCCCTATTCCAGAAAGACTGCTATGTACTGTTAGATTTGTTGCTCTGGAAACACAGATGGCTTTAGTTTATCAACTGAGAATACACACATTTCCTCTAAATAATGTAGTCCATTTCTGTAAATATGAGCATCACCTCAGCAGCCTACTGTATATGCAACCGTTTCACATATTCTTTTACACCTATATTCTTATTTTCTGCTCATTTATTGTATCGTATATAGTGACATTTCTGCCTTTATGGATTTTTTATGTGCTGTGGCTATTATTCTTTGCTACTGTAATAGTCTATTTACCGTATTTTTTATTAAATTTCTGCAGTTTTTATTGCAAACTATCTTTTTCTGAAGGCTCTTTTTATTTCACAATGCATTTTCCTCACTGACCACTTCATTTTGTAGTAGCATCTCTCATCACAGCGTCAACAATACAAGAGCCACTTATCTGATTGGTTGTTGCTTTGGTCTGAATGAGAGAACAGACAATTTACACAAAATTGTACCAAAATATAAATTATAAACCATGAATACACAATCTAATTGTTATACTATATACTTTGTGTTTATTCATATGATTATTTCATAATGTCTTCTTTATTTAATAGTGAACACTTTGAGTTGTAGGGCTCTTATGCAATAGGGATTGTCTAATAATGTTCTGCATCATGGTGTCTCTGATTCTGCCGGGGGAGATGAGAGGTTTGAAATCAGATGAAGAATCAGATTCTTTATATTCCTACACACTCCTGTCTTTTTTATTGCTTCCTGGCTGAAACATTGGGGGAATATTGTCATTTACATATTTTATGCTTAGGGCTTAATCTAAATTGTGTTCTGCTATTATAGCAAGCCAAACACTGGAGGAAAATCTATACAGAGAATTAAATGAGTGAAGCTACATTAAGCTGAACGAAAACTTTTGATGGACTGAAAAACATAAAACTGGAATCACTGTTACTTTATTCCACAGAGAGCAGAAGTTTGCCAGTGCGTGAAGAAAATTAATATCAGTTAATAATTGATACTAAAACTGAATATATCTCCAAAACAGATATGTGTGAACTTCTCTCTATTACATAATTCCAGTAAATGCGGGATTGGTTTTATAATGGGCTATTTAAATTTCCTATTTCACTACTACTATGCTGAATTAGTGAAGTGTAACACAAAATAATTCTACACAGGCATCTTAGGAGTGACCAATCAGGTTTCATTATCAAACAAACACAGTTAAATCAACATAGAATGACAGTTCATATTCATATACAGTACTAGAAGGTCCTTGCACTGCTATTCAGTTCATTAATTGTCTCACTGACTGAGGGGGAGTTAAAATGTGAGAAACTAGAAAGAACTGACTGTTCATTAAACCCCTGCCCTGAACAAAGCTTAGCAGCCGAAAGGCCTGTCAAGCTTTGGATTTCTCTACACTCTGAAATGGCGTTATGGGGCTCAAACTATACTCAGCATTTTTAAGAGTTTGGAGGGTGTTTTTTTTTCAGTCTTTCCAAAACCACAAAAACACAAGAGCTCAAATGTCAAGAATGGATTTTATAGTGTGGCTTTCTGCTCAAATGTAAGATACATTCGTTAGCATGCCTGGCTACCTAGCTTATACTGCACTACCTATACCTACAAGGCCAACTGTATCACATTGTTGAACAAAATAATAGTCTACATCTTCATACATCTTTTTTCTTATCACACTGACATTACTAGGACTAATTAGCTATACACTACACTACATGTATCATCAACTGGTGAGGATGCTTGACTTGTTGTCTGGGAAATGTAGCTTTAGCCTCACTTTTGTAGGAGAACATATCAGGTATGTAATAGTCATCTGTTGCATATTCAAGACTAACAGGGTTCTTGTTTTAAAACAAGCCAGTTGGAGAGATTAAAAAGTCAGGTGGAGACAGCGGTTTCAACCAACACATAAAGTAATGTCTGATGCTAAAATTGACAGTCGCCAGCTAAAAATGAGAAGCCTGCTTTTATCTACCTTGGTTGGAAATTAATGATTCATTGTTTCAAAAATTGCTAAGAATTTAGATGGGCAAATCTGCTAGTTATCACTGTAAACTGTATATGTGCTATGTGAGAACGGAAAGCTTCACAGGCTCAGCAACAGTAATTATGGTGATGATGAATTTGTCATCATTCTAACAACCCTGCCTCTTAAATTACGTTTACTAATTTGCACAGCAAATACATTTACTTTTTTTTTATCAACATAATGAGGAAAACCTTTTCAAACTGACATCTGCCACCAATCCGTGCTTCCAGCTCCTTAACGATGATTAACAGTTTGTATAGTAAGATAAAGGCACTCAAAGCACTAAGGTACATGTAAGGAAAAGGTTCTTGCCTTGTTTAAATATTGCAAAAAGTCAAAAGCTACATGTCTGGATGTGTTTATGCTATTAACATTTAACCAAAACTCTCATCTTTCTCTGACCTTAGTGCTTTGTTGTCTATAAACCTAACCTAAAACCACATGTGGGATTCAGGAGGTAAACTCTGGTCTAAGGTGCTTTGTACGCTTTGTACGTCCACCTCCCTCCCCGAACACCTCATTATGAATTGTGTGTTGATACAAATAGATGCACTTCCCTCACTCAAAAAACATTGCCAGTGAACACAGTCCAAGCAGCAATTACATATACCTCAAAATGTATTTAACAAAACAAATTTTAAATGCAATTTATAGGTATTCTACACAATAAGTGTCACTAGACAGTTTGTTACACTATATTTTGAATAGGAGTTGATTTCTACTTCCAATATATTTAATTGTTCATTAACGTGATATAGTCCTCGAACAACCTCCAATCCTGTGGGACTGTACTTATTAACAAGGCAGAACATGAAGCTTTCGGAGGGATCCTACCTTCAGACACTTGCTGGTAAAACTGTTGTTGCTAATTTTAAGTCTGGGCACAGCAGAGGCTGTAAATAAATCATTAGCAGAGTCTGAAACAATAAGATTAATTTCCAGGTTTTACTTGGAGATGACAGGCAGGCGGTCGGTGCCAGAGGAGTAATAACAGTGACAGAGGAACTAGAGGAGGTATAAAGAGAGGAGTCAAAGATCCTGGGATATCAATGGTTACTGTGGGGACTTCTGCCTTTAGGTATTACAGCAAAATAGAGATGAGGCAGTGTGAGTTGGATGTTTTCAAAGGAGAGTTGGAAACGAACAAGAAACTGGCGTCTGGCTGGGACGATGCCAGCATTTTTTCTCCCTGAACAGATGCTGCCCAGTGCCCACAATTCTTTGTTCCCTTCTCCAAAGGCACCTGGTGTTGTATGCATACAGCATAAAAATGCTCACCTTGATGCCAGTAAAGGACATGTTATAGTAAAAAAAAAAAAAAACCCAGCTTCTTGCAAGTTTTAAGCCATCAACCACCCTCACTCAATTTTTGATGAGCTGCTTTGTAAACTTTGTAAACAATGATGAAACACAGAAAGCTACTTTTAAAGTTTGCATTATAAATTCAGGGCTCAGTTTGAAGCCTGTAAAGTATCGCAGGTGTCTCATTGTTATACACAACTGGCTTGATGGATATTTTATGCCTCAGCATTGAATAGTGACACTGAGAAAATGTCAAGAAATGTGAGAAATACAATTACTACAATGCATTACACTTAACCAATGCAATAGAAATATTATCAACAATAATGATACAGTTAATTAACATGCTTCCATTTAGAAAGCCTAATGAAACTGTACAATAATGGAGTCCTCTGTTCTCCATCAAACAGATCAAATGCTTTGTGAACTAATGTGTTGGCCTTTGTACAAGCCACTGAAAACAGCATGTGGATGATTTAACTATTCACAGGCAGCTAATGTAATGTTGTGATGGCCAATAACTTGAAATTAATTTGTAGCCACAGGACTAAATAATGAGCAATAAATAAATGTTGTGAATAAGACAGTAAATAATCTGATTGTAAAAATAATTTGTAATTTGTTTACTTGTAGAAAATTATACATACAATATTTTAAGCTGCTATAATCAACATTTTTTATTTTTTATTATCATTTTTAACATCATATTAATCATTTAACAATCTATCAAATGACTATGTGTGTGTGAAAGGGGTACTGTTTTGGTTCACTCTCTCTACTCTCATAGCAACATTTTCAGACGCAGCAGTCAAACTTATTTCGGCTGTGGACAAGTGGCCAAAAAAATCAGTTAATGCAGGTTCAAGAGTCATGTCAGCAATTATATTAACAGCTTTTTAATCTGAAACAATACTTCAAAGAAAAATATAACATCTTAATTAATAGTCTTCAAAATGTTAGCTAGTTTGTGTTGCGTCACATGCTGTATTCAGATGCAGATACATTTACAGTTTGTAGGTGAGGACTAGAGGGAAGACAAAGATGGTTAGTTCCTTGTGCTTCACACAAATAAAATTTGCACAAATTTGGTTTGAGTTCTGCTTTCACACCTTCATCTCACTACTATGCCTGAATAATTTTGATGCTCAGATTCCCACAATTGTCCATGAAACACCTCACAGCAAATTTCCTGCATATTTTGGAAAAAGCAACAGACAACCATAACTTTGCTAAAGAAATATAAATACAACCTTTTTTCTTGGGTATGTTGTTTTCCTTTGTATATTATTGAAATAGTGATAAAGGTAAAGTTTTTATGGTCATTAATGCTGTATAGTGCTGTTAATGATATAGAGTTGTAGTGTTTTTAGTGTACTGTATTTATATTGGCATTACAGATAGCTGGGTAGGTTTCTTAAAACATGTAGCGAAAATGTGTTTCTGTGTTTTCTATGTTGTAATACTGTACATACAAGATCCATATCAGGCATACTGTGAAAAACAAAAGTGACTCTTCCATAAAAGAAATGTGGTTGGTGGCTACTGTGCTCGACGTTATCCTGTGTGTTGACTTAAGTCCTGTCCTGTCTGTTTCTGTGTCTTGTCCCAATTAATATGATGTGAGCGTCTGTCATTACTGTGGCCAAGACACTAAATTAAACAGGACTTGACATTACACAGAACAGCAATTAAACTCCAAACCTCTGATCCCTTTCAAACTTTTCTGACTTTTCTGTCTCTCCAGCAGAAAAATAAAGAAATACAGATGAGCACGTCATCTCATCTTTTAGCCAATAATCTCAAGCCTCCAGAGTTTTACTTTTAAAATATTATTTTAAAAAAATATAATAAAATTTGCAGAGAAATCCATGCTGTCTGTTTGAAGCCCATTAGATAATATGTGTACAGTTGTGATGACAGTTACTTTGTTAATTATTCCTTAGAGGTTGCTCCATGACATACCTGGTAATAAGTGTACAAGGGTCTGTGGTGCTAGAGGAAATGCTGTGACATGTCAAACAGATTTAATAGATTTATGGCTTGAACTCCATCAAACTCGAGTAATAAGTGAACACCTGATGAGGTTAGAGACGACAGAGTATAAATAATGAGCACTGCACTGTACATGACTGACTGGTCTGTTCTAGAGCAACCTAAACAAAACAATTATAGATGCTGTTGTAGATACAGTATGTCCAAGAAAACATCCTGTGAAAGGCCATAAATAGCTTTCAGATGAAACTGAGATTTTCATTGATTGCTTTGTTTAGCAAGGGACAGTGTGTCCATAGTAAATCTGAAACTATTTACCTATAACTGTCCACTGTCTGAATGCTGTACTGTCTGAATAGTTAGAGTTTGGCCAATTAAAGCATAATACTGGCAATATTTTCTTCAATAAATCCCATGAAAAGACCAAAACCAACAATGACATGATTCTATTGCTTGTGTAGCTAAAGCCTGATGTACATAATGGATGGCCCGATCAAGATTTTATGGCCCTTTAATATTGGGTATCTGTCGAGTCTATACAGAGTATGATCCAATATGTACCTATATTTACATAGCAGCATAAAGATATACAATGCTGATTAAATATGTATCTGGTACATTGAAATGAAAAATTGGGCTCACTGATGAAGTTTCTTCCCTCACAAATGATCTTTGGCTGTATGCTCATAAGAGATAAAAGATTAAATAATAGCAGCTTAGAGCATCCATATATTTTTCCAATCAGGGTGTCAGAACTCAGAATCACTCACACTAGTGCGCCCAAATAATTCTTCACATTTCCACACTTACACTAATTTTCACTGTCTTATGTGAGAAATACTCAGACTATAGAGCCGCAGGTGCTGTCATAATGGAGAGCAGTACACAGCAGGCTGAGGTGGACAAAACACAGTAGAGTGCAAAGAAATGATCATAATTTAATCTAGTTTATTTGCCGATAATGATCCAAAAGTACCAACCAATCCTTAGGATCAGCGGGGAGCATCTCTGCCTGATATAGATTATTACTCTATGCCACATAGCTCCATTTGGCCCCAAAACAATAAAAAAACACATCAATCAGCCACTCTTTTGTGCTAGGTGACATATTCCTTCATTACCATGCACTGCAGTTTATTTTGAGCCAATACCACATTCACTGTCCGGGGGCCATAAATACTATAGAACACAATTTTGTATTAATCTATGCTGAAGATAACTAATGCACTAACTACTGTTTTAGTTTTAGTTACATTTACAATAAACTACAGTGCTCATCTCTATCAGGAAAATAGTTTTCATGTTACATATTTACATATTTGTGACCTGTTTCCAAAGATTCAGAGGGAAACAATTGGGTTGGGGATGAATGCCACAGACAGCGTAGGAAAAGTATTGTATTGAGAGAACTTCTAACACATGGTTTGGTCTTGTTATGGGATTTGTTGACAAGAAGAAAAATATACAATAACAATGTGCAGCAAAGTATACAAGGAAGCAGAGAGTATGGCTAAATTAAAGATAACGATATGTATGCAATTTATTCCAAACAAGATTATAGTAAATACACTGCATTTATATAATGCCGTTCTAGTCTTCCAACCACTCACCGCGCTTTACACTACATGTGGACATTCACCCATTCACACACACATTCATACACTGATGGCAGTGGCTGCCATGCAAGGTGCCCAAGGACACTTGGACACTTCAGTGGACGACCAGCTCTACCTCTAACCACAGTCGCCCCCTTATGTATTTACTCCAAGCTGTAAATAATGAAAATAACAACACAGGTAAGGATTTACAAAGTTTCTAGCTAGAGGTTATTATGCAGAAGATTATCTTACACAAAATGCCAACTGCACATATAAGTTCTCAAATGTCAAGCAAGCACAACTTTGAGTGATGTGTCCAATGTTACAGAGAGTGCCCTGAATATTTAGCATTAGTGCACAGCCAGGGAATAAATTGGGTGAGGGCTATCTGGGCATTGGCACATACATACTGTAGGTTCCCAGACATCATCAGGCACAACTAAACCTTGACATATCCAGTAAAATTATTCAATGATTTTTTTCTACTGTGGAAACAAAAATGTACTGCATTTTTACAGCACTAACCATCAGGACCATATTCATACATTCTGGGTTTTTAAATGAAGGAGGAGTAGATATCATTTTAAGGATTTTAACGAGGTAATTATTATTATTATAGAGTATTTTTATATGTCTTAAAATATGTCTGGGAAGGATCTTTAAATTATATTCATTAAGCCTTTAGAGGAGGAAATTTTGTCCTCTGCATTTGACCAAATCCTATTCCTGTTTTGAAGCCGTTTTGAGGCACATTTTAGAAAAAAAAACATGAAAATACATGACTTCAGTGTATTCATTAGTCATGTACTTGTGGGTCAAGTGTTCTCTTATATATTGTTGCGACTTGTTTGATTAAAATGATTAAATAAGGCAATTCGTGTTTAGTTTAAACAGTATATCAAAGAAGTTTTACAAAATGTACTATTTGCAATATTTACAGTGAATATGAAAAGTTATGGGAAAACTGGTAATGGTAATTATTCGAAATTACTATGGACATTATACTGAACAAACCTCATTTTGAGCTACAGGCAAGTTTCAGCATCTTTGGCTGACTTTGCTAATCGGTGTTTCTGCTTTAAAGCACATTTCTAAGACTGCATTATCACATGATAACCTAATTGAAAAGATTATTGAAGGGAATCTTATTTCTACCCAATATATATCTAACAATACTGTGAGTCACACAGCCAAACAACAGGATTTAAAAAAAACATGATCATTACTCTGCTGCTGAAAATATTTTCAGACAAGAGTTATGAAACTAGTGACGGGATGTATTCCACTTTTTACAGACAAATTGAAAACAAAGGTTCACTTTTTACTGTATACTGTATCCTGAAAAAGCATTACCTCCTTCTTCCTGGGTGATGAAGGAGCACAATAGGAGGCTGTATTTTTGTGTGTTATAAAAAGGAGACAGGCCTGATCACATGTCGTCAGTTGTGCAGAGTTGGGTAGAAATGCAACGACTTAATGAGAGGATGTTTGCTATGGAGCCTCTCCAGCCAACCGTGTCACATCACAGAGCAGCCAGGTAGTCATTAGAGGGACAGATGGTGCCACGGCTGATTGGTCTCTCCACTGACCTATTTGAAAGTGTTTTTCCTCATCATGCCTCTCTTCAGAAGTGGTGAGCAATGTAGGAAATAGTGAGGTCCCAATAAAGACAGAAATGACTTTGATAATCTGCAGGAGGTCTATTGCAGCTGTGATGTGTGGGAGCCTCTAAGGGGCTCAATGGGCTTGTGAATTACTCATGACTTAACGTGCAAAACATGTCTTCTTATTACATGAAGCGATATAGCCAACTGTCACTTTGCCATCTCAAAATGTTCCTTTTGCACAAAAATCATCTGCAAGCCAGCCACGAGATGGATTACATGCAAAATGAAAACGTCAAAGCTGGATTGAATGAGCAAGTAAAGATGATTTTATGTAAGTCTGTGCTCTGAAAGAGGATGTGCAGAATGAAATATCAAATGCAGAGAAGAGGCAGGCTGCTTCAATATCTGAGCAGCTATCATTTCCAGAGATCCCCATTATCTCCTTAACAACCAGACTTTAAAAAGTGGAGAAAGTATCAAACCACAAGTCTCTCTTGATGAATTTTCAGTTCTGAATTAGAAATAACCCAGTAACCAGGAGAGGAACAAACACGAATTTCATGTTGCAAGTCTCATGTTGTTTCCTATTGAGGTTGCGACATTTCAGAACGGGATGAAACAGGATGCAGCAACCACGGCAAGAGTAATGAAGGCGAGATGGAGAAGAGATAAAGTATCGGTCACTTCTATGGTGGCTGTCATAGCACATCTGGCATCAAAAGACACAGCAAAGTGTGTCTAGGAGCCTTTCTCCTAAAGCAAAGAATGATCTTCCCAGATGGTGAATAAAAAAAATGAAGAAATCTATAATTTTAACTGTCTGCCATAAAACCCACAAAAACAACATCTTGTGAAGGGCAAACAAAGTCTTGCAGTACATGACAAACAGCCAAATTAGTCATGGGTGTTCTTTTTTAGAAAGTCTGTGAGATATATTTTCAGTTTTGGTGAATTTATGTAAAACTCACAGCTCATTTTTAAGTTATCCAGCAAGATCTGTGTCTGCCAAAGCAACACACAGTTCAATTTTAACAACTCTGCAATTGTAATGTCTGTAACCTCAAGGCGGTTCCATGTTCATTCTGTAACAGAAATGAGCAACTGTAGTTGAAACAGAGGCTTGATTGCATTTCTGCAATTGTGAATTTCTTGTCACGGCTAAGCTCACTTTTCTCTTGTTGTTTTATATATGCAATATGATGCTTTAACAATGCTTCATGCATGCCTGTAGTCAAAAATGAATATTCACATTTGAGTATTACCGAGCTGAATCAGTTTTGCTACATTTCTCCTGAGGTTGTTGTTGTTGTTGTGTTATTAGCTGACTGCAGACCAGGTCTCTAGTAGAACATAGTTTTGTGTATTGGCTTTAGCAATGTTTTCTGTGCTGAATTTGGTGTATGCTTGTGGGGAGTGAGGAGGTCAGGGCCTAGAAACCAGATATTAACTCTGTATTCATGTAATCTAATCTTTCCTAAGCAAATTGACTGACTGAGCTATTCTAACTCTTCAACTACAACTCTACAATTTCAAGTAGGGCTGCAATGAACGATGAGCTTCTTTATCAATTAATCTGTAGATTATTTTCTCTATTACTTGTTTGATCTATAAAACATCCATTACTGTTTCCCAGAGCCTTAGGTAGTGTCCTCAAGTATCTTGTTTTGTCCCGAAACAACAGTCCACAATCCGAAGATATTCAGGTAACAATCACACAAAAGATATCATAGGCTGGAGCTGGACAAAATTGCTCTAAATGCTTAATTATCAAAATAGTTGGTTAAATTTATTTTCTGTTGATCGACAAATCGTCTGAATAGTTTGTGATAGAGATGTTGAGCTAGTTAAAAAAGATATTTCCTCAAAGTAAGTATGAGACTGTCTGTGTCTGTTGGTGTTATAATGTGTACTCACCAGAGACAAAATAATCTTGTCATGCAGCCAGTGATGACCTCAGGACACCTCATGGCAGAATTAGCCAGTTATTGCAACATGATTAACATTTTAATTCAGTGGTGTTGCTCTGCGCATGTGGTACTGAGGAACAAATTTATGCAAGCAGTTTGTAACCTGAGCTCTACCCCCCCCCCCCCCCCCCGCCCAAAAAAAGCCTGAGTCCGAATAAAAATGAGTATTCTGGAAGTACAAACCCCCCTTAATAAACCACAAGTGTAGCAGCAGAGTAATAAGAGTAAAAGAAAGAAGGTGGGCTCTGTGCTGGGGGCTGCTGTGGAGCCCCTAGAGTTGGTTGGTTGTTGGATGTTGCACAAGTTGCTCAACATAATGGACAACACCACACACCCCCTACACAACCTTCTGGTCAGACAGGAAGAGTGTCTTCAGTCAGAGGATCCTTCAGCTCCACTGCAATAAGGTCCATTACAGAAGGTAATTTCTGCCCACCGCAACAGCCATCTACAATGACTATGCTCTGTGCCGAGAGGAGAGACTCCTCCACTGAGTGGCAATGCACAATGGATATTTAGCATTTAATTTGCGATGCACAATGGACATCTTACATTTAATTTGCACATTAATAGCAATATCTTGCCTTAACGTTTAACGGTGAAAGAGTCAAGTTATAATGGCCATGCTGTACATCTGCATGAATATGACTGGACGTTACAGCTGGCAGCCAAAAAGTTGATGAATGAGCCACTTATGTAGATAATGGAAGCGCAACTTCAAGTCTCTCTCTGAACTAATGCAATCCTCCATACTCTTTAATGTTTTTAAACTTTCGCTTGTTAGCGAAACTGCTCCATCGCAACAGATGCAGCAATATAGAGGCTAAAGCTTTATCTTCAGCACAGCAATTCCAGGGTCAAACAATTTCATTTTACCTGACCTAAAAGATTCCTCCCTCTAGCATGTGTTTGCTATTTCGTTTTAAATCTGGAGGCTAAATGCACAGTATTGCATTTGTACTCCATACAGCTACTCTGAGAATCTGCAGGTTATTTGTCCAGATGGCCACTGAAATGCTGAGCGATCTGTATAGTCTTTGCTCTGGTGGCAAAATGGACAGTATGCTGTTCCACTGTGTATGAAATGGATGCCCCGCCACCCAAGCGGTCATAAAGGAGAATCAGCTACAGATCATCACCTTTGGAGTTGGCAGTGATTTCCTCAAAAAGATTTCACGAGGCAGATGTTTTCTGACATGGAGGGTGAACCCAAGCTGTCCAGTTGAAACTCATCTGGCACACAAATATGTTGTTAGATCCAAACATAGACGATTATGTGTTCACATTGATTAAAATGCTGATAATAGTGTGCATTTACAGCATCAATATAATGTCATGCACAGCTTTTAGGCTTTTAACAACATAGTTAATGATAAAGGTCACAAGTATAGCAGATAGTGTTCCTTGTCTGGCTGATTGTAAATCGTTTTATATGTTGACCACTGGGAACAGTAAAAGCAAAAGGTAATTTACTTAGTTGACTGTAAAAATTGGTATACCAAACATGATCCTAATGAGATTCTCATCTCCAGGTTAATAGGGGTCTGTGAAAGTGTGGTTTATGAAGCCAGGCACTGATGTATCGATAGGGTAAAAGCAGCTGTGGGACCTGTACATGTGACAGGAAGTAATTAAGCTTCCATTACACACGGTCGCTCATCTTTGCACACCACTAAAGCGCTCCAAAGATTTTCCTCTTGTACCCTCCCATTTCACGGTCACAGTACTGTAAATAGCCGAGCATGACCCTCCTGTCACCGCAGCCTTTCCCTTCTCTAGTAATATCGGCATTAATGATGAATCATTATGCCAGGGGAATCTGGCGTTTTCGTCTCATTATCTGACAAGCTGCAGCTCCCCCATCAACCCCAAAGACACCTCTGTCTGACTCCTCTAATCCCCCTCCCCTTGTTCAGCCCCGTGGCAACGTGAAGAGGATCACTAAGCCTTCTTATGAAGCACTTCACTGTGACACATGTTGTTGACCACAGTTACACCTGCGATGTGATGCACTTGTGTTAGACAACGGAACAGAAAAGAATTGTGAATGCAAAGTGAAAGACACATGTTTATTTTGTGACACTGCTATGTCTCTGTGTGTACCCCTAAAAAAGGTTCTCTTCGATTCACCGCCTTTCCTCTCCCTCACTCCCAAAGCTCTGTCATGAAATATGCATTCACATTCAATATGTTGGGATCCAGAGTCAACACGCAGAACCAAAGGAATAACCTGTTTTCTTTGCCAATCCCAGAAGTAAAACCTGCTTCTTCTCGCTTCTGGCAACCTTTTCATCAGCACAGCTCTCTTTATAATTTATGACACAAGTTAAAGCTGTGAGGTAAACACAATTACAGCTGGCCTCTGTGAGTCAGTCTGCTACTGGCTCAGACCTTTTGTCTCCATTGATCATCAAATGATGAAGGAAAATGGGACTCTTGATGATATGTATCCAGCTTTCCCTGTTACTGTTCTCAGAATTAAATTAAATGAATGAATGCAATTCTGATTAATTAAAGTAAATGACTGAATCAGAACTTGCTCAGCATGCATATTTTTTCATGGTGTATCATAACATAGTCAGTGTTATAATCTTAATGAGCAACTTGGCTGTGTGTTTCTGCAAGCATGAAGCAAAGAGGCAGCAGAGCCAGGATTGGAAGCAGGGCACGGTGAGAGAAACATACAGCTGTAAGGCTCCTATTACAGATACAGGATACAGAACGCTAACAGGAGACAAGTGTCCCTAGAGAAACTCTAAAGTCCAAAAAAGTTTTGCCTGCTCTGAAACAGCCTGTCAGTGCCATGTGAGGTGAAAAAGATCCAAACAATTTGGAAAATAAATGGTTCCAGTGTGAATCAGCGTATGAGAGCAAAACTCTTACTTTGGACTGCAATGGAAGATTTTTCAGTGTTCATCCAAAACAACTATTAGCTGCAAAACATAAAGGCACTCAAATTGCTAGGCCGAATTTCCTGCATGTACTCAGTCAAGACAAAAATAAAGACGTACCCAGAAGCCTTATTGATAATGATTTTCAGATTACACCTCTTGGCCATGTGTCCACATAGCACCCCTGCAGAGACAAGAATATAATTGACATCCAACATTCAAACTAATTCACACCGACATTCTGACAAGTGGCATATTCATAGTCATGAAGGAGATATGATTTTAGACTTCTATGACAAACAGTACATATCCTCCATCATGAAAAGAAACACAGAAAGCGACACAATTTAAAGTAAAATCAATTCTATCATTATTGTCTGTGATGCAGTGACAAAGTGATTTATGTCCACATCATCAGAGAAAAAGCTTGCACCATCTGAAGTGTTCAGTGTATTCAATTCAATGGGCACAGTAGCCTAAGATGATGAATGAAAAGAAAAGTGAAGGAAGACAGTAAATGTTGCACCAAATCCATGTGTTCAATTCTATTTTCTTTCACCCAAAACATCAAGGTACAAATTGTATACAAAGCTTTGGCCTCAAATTGAAAGTGACAAAACCTTTAAATAGATCTTGGTGATTCTTGTGCTCCTTGCTTATATTTTCATCCTTGTCGATGTACATAAACCTTCTGCTGCTGCTATTTGGTACTTTTGCCTGTTAGGGAATGTTATTATGCTTTAGGTCAAAAGTGTGTATGCAGTAATAATATATGCTTCCACTGAGCCATTTTGGCTGGGAGCCTCAGTCTGCTAAGTGGTGTGCAAATAGAGAAAGTAAATTACCATAATACCATGTTTCTGTGGTAAAAGGCATCAAGGACATGGAAACACACAGCAAAAATAAAAATTCTCGTGTGCTGAGCCAACAGCCAATTCCAAATGCTATTCACATGAAATTGTGTGAAAGGTCTTCAAGGATATGACCTCTGGATGTCCTTTATGATGACTGCACACTTTGACCTGCTGCCACATAAAGAGGCAAAAGCAATTTCCTGTATAGTTTCAATTGTGATTGAGCTGCATTCAGTGACAAATACCTGTGAAAGTAAAGGTTGGCAATATGGCAAAAATATCATAAAACGATTTTTTTCACGATCCACAATTTTATCATGATTCTTTTTCATGTTTTTAAGACTATTTTGTAAGTCACTGAACAGCAGTCAAGATTCAAGATTCAAAAAACATTATTGTCTATCACAAATTTTGTCTTAGGTTAGGGGCTCATAAACAACATAAAAACATACATCCATGAAAGACTCACATAAAATTACATTAAAACACAAACAATTCCTTGAATAAATAAGAGCAGGTGTGCAAAGATGCATTAAAAAGTAGTGACAGTCTATTTGGCCTTGTTTAAAATGGATATTGCAGTGGGAAACCAAACTAACATTACAACAAAACTAATTTAACAGCTGAAAAGCAAACAGTTGATGTTGTGTACAAGTGTTAGTATATTGTTTCATATAACAAGCAGGATGTGCACCGTTAAAAAAAGGTACCAACATAGCACACCACAGCTGACATCATGCTGGATTGCAGCATGACAGAAGTTAGTATTAACAGTTAGCAATTGAGCTAACTGCTAAACGGTGGGGTTTACCTGCAGACCTAGTTTAACATGATGTGCAGTAGGTGAGCCTCCTAGCCGGCCACTGAAACTGCTGTAGATTTCACAAACACGCTTCCAAGCATCAAATCTGTGAGCTAACTAGTGAGCTGCCGACGTGACGATGCTCAGCATCAACAGTTCAACAGTTTTGGCTCCTGATGTGAACCATGCAAATAGTTTGCTCTGCTGTGAGCTTGTTTTTATCCAAAATCCTTGTCACTGGAGGTCATTTCTCCAGCAGATTGGAGACGTGGTACAAGGTGCTCACCATGTTGGTGCTGTTATCCATTAACCTCCTGCTAGCAGACTGCACTCCGTCATGGAGCTGAACAGATACAATGTGCACTGTAGCACGATACTGAGTGAGTGAGCCTCACGGTCAATGCATGAGAGTTAGCAGCTCTGCCTTACAATTAATATGAAGCTAAAGCTCCTGCTAAGCTAAGCTAAACTTGGATGATTTTAATGCAATTTTAATGTTTTCTGTAGGCTTATGACAAAAAACTACAAAGCTATGACTTTCCTATCAGCCTCAGCTGTAGTTCATGTTTATTGCTAATTAAGAAATGCTGGCGTGCTGAAATGCTTAGCTAAGATGTGTTAGCATTTAGCTCCAGGCACCATGTGTCTTAACACAGCATCACAGCCTTGCTTGCATGACTGTGGACTCTTCTGGTTAAACCTTTGGGCAGAGCCAGGTAAGCTGTTTCCCACTGTTTCCTGTCTTTAAGCTAAGCTAAGTTACGCTAAGCCAAGCTACAGTAACAGTCTCCTCGCTGTAGCTTCATATTTAATAGATGGACGTCAAACTCTCAGCAAGAAAACAAATAAGCACACTTCCCATAAACTATTCCTCTTATGTGCACACTTATTCCATATAAACACATCTTTGAGATTTCCATATGTGAAAGGTTAAAAAAAAATCTGGATGTGATGAGTATTTGACTTGACAGAGAAAATCTATATCCATCACAGCAGCGTAAAGAAAGTCTCATACTCTTCAAAAGGGAGAGGCTATAGAACAACTGCCAAGAGGAATAACATGCAGAACACAACAACAGCCTGCCATTCATCAAATGCCAATGCTTCATGTTCAGAGAAATGTGGTTTTATGTAGGCTAAGGATTGAAAGACCATGCTGCTGGCTTGTGTAGATTGAAGAAAGAGGAAGTAACAGACACACCACTGTGCTCTCGTTTGTTCCAGACAATCAAGATAAAAAAATCTATATGAAAGTTACGCAGGTTTCAAAATATAATTATTCACCAATGTACTGTCTTTTCCTTTTCAACAGTCTGTGTGGACAGCTTTTGCTCCTCTGCGTGGCGTTCTGTTACTTGTTCTGTAGAATTGAAACATTTTACAGTTTTATAGGCTACACTTGAGAAAATAAATCTACATCTCCTATATTAAAATAAGCTTTACTATCAAGATACAGAGCAGTATTTTTTGCCAAAGCAAAGAGTAACAATGATTACTGCATGTGAACGATCGCTCTAACAATGAAAATTACATCAAAATACTGAAATACAACAAAAATATTAAGAAAACATAATTCATTCATGTAAACAATTCATGTAAACTTGAGAATCTGCCTCCGAGTATCCAACTCCAACTATTACTCAGAGAGGAAAGATAGTGTGTCAAACTAGCAGCTAGATGTGTTGTATCTCGTCACAATCACAGAGGGAACGAATAATTGAACAGAACAGAGAAAACAGTAGGTTTCTATGCCTGTTATAAATTATTAGTCATGTTTATTTGGATTGTGTGCAGGGTAAAAGGACGTGCAGCTCTGTTTCCATCTCTGCTTGAGAACAGAGTCAAAACAGTGTGTCCTCCTGAGGAGACCACTCTGCTTGTTTCCATGTTCAGCCTGTGCTGAATGGATTGTTCTCAATTCAGGGTCAGCCAGAAAGACCAAGCAAGCGGACATCATGTACTTCTGTTTGTGATAAATCATATTTCTAATTTAGTTTTCGTCAATTTTTGTGGTATTGTAGTTTTGCAGTGGTTGGAGTTTCTGTTACTGCTTTTAAGGTGAGTGTAGAGTTTGATGGATACAAATATAAAACCTCTAATATTGAATATAAGTGGGTTTAGACCTTTTTCAGCCCTGGATGGATTGTTGAGAGTAGGGCTGCAATTATTTTTATAATCGATTACTATTTCCATTTTTTTTCTTGATTAATTGATTAGTTGTTTGGTCCAGAAAATATCAGAAGATGTCTTGTTTTGTCTTGACCAACAGTCCACAACCCACAGACATTTTGTGTACTATCACCAAAGAAACCAGGAAATATTCATGTATAAGAATCTGGAATCAGAGAATTTGGACATGTCTTTCTTAAAAAATTACTCAAAATGATTAATTGATTATCAAAATAGTTACTCATTCATTTATTGACTGATTTATTTACTCATTTAAACAATTGTTTTTCTGACATCTAACTAGTTCTACTGAACTCTGTCAAAGCCATTCTTACACACACTGTTGCGATCCTATGAAGTACCAGGTAGTTATCATGCCTTAACAGCCAATTTGTCCACATGGCCAACCTGCGGCCCAAAAAGTATTTTCCCCCATTGACCACCGTAACAGAAGATGTCTGCTCACCTCGAACTGCAAACAAAGTAAATGATTACTCTTTGTATTTTGAACTTTCAAGTCATTAAGATTGAATATTTGTAAAACTCTCCTAGAGCCAAGGGAAGCTATTTTTAGATGTGTGACGTCATCATCAATGTAAAGTTTATGTGGAAAAACACCAATGCGCATGTGCATTGGGACGCACAATGGGTTGCTGAAGCAAACCTGAAAGCTAGAAAACTTTTTAGGCTTATGCAGTGGGCGAGCCATTTTTACATCCTACCTTTACTATTAATGGTGCTCTAAATGAAGTCCGTCTGTAGAGTATTTTGCCAGTTAGCATAGTACAATATAAATGAGACAAACCAACAATGGGACGATACATCACTTTGTCCTCCATTGGCAATATTCCACTCAGTTGGTATTCTGCTGCTTATTTGTCTTCAGTAATTTAGAGCTGTGTTATATAGATTAAATCAAAAGAGGCAAATTGAATTACAAATATATATCGAACCCAAAGGTCCTAAAGGTATGCGTCCTTTAGCCAAGGCTCCCAGAGAGTTTGGATGGGTAAATCACTTGCCTATTCAGTACAGAGTATGAGCTTCGCCATTAGCGACCGTAGAGACCTTAGGATTGTGTGTTATGTTTTCAATTGGGTATCCACAATTAAGATATTACACTATATTCCCCCCAAATAAAACAATGGCACAAGCTGTTAGAAGAAAGACGAAACCACACACACCAACCAACCAAAGAAAAATGTCAAAATCTACAATACCTCACATCCTGGATCATTATTGTACAAAATCCCATTACTGTTACCCCCTCAAAAGACATTAACTGCTCAACACTTATTTTTACAATTGAGTAAAATGACAACTTGCACTCAGCCTTGCTAATACCTGTCCAACCGTGATTTTTTATGTCTGTACTGATCCTGTTTCTAGCCTGGAATCAAACTCAATCCATAAACTCCAGTGCTCTTCACTTCCCAACAAACCCTGCGACCTGCTCCAATCAATCAAGATGCTCAACTGTCTCTGCTCCACACAAAACAGCCCTAGTTGGCTCAAGGTGCATTTTGTGTTCGTTTTTAACAATGACTGTGAACAATCAGCAGCAGTACATGTCTACTACTCTATTCATTCGGGAAAAAGATGGCGGTGCGGTTGCACGCAGAGGCCTGGCACTCATCATGTATTGTGTGCAGTTTTATTGTTTTGTGTGCAGTTTTATGTTCTCTCTTTGTCTTGTTTTTATCGTTTGCCTCTGTATATATTTTTGCTTTTATTTATATTGACTTTTATTTACTGAACTTTACTGTTTTTTTATGCTGCACACTGCTGAGGAGCTGCTAAACAGATTTTCATTGTTCTGAGCATAATGACAAAGATCTAATCTACATGGCAAGGGTTTACAGGGAAGGGCAACATCCTAAAAATAGCTCCTGGTAATTGTCTGCCTCACTCTCAGGGCCTGCTGAAAGCCATCAAAGATCTGAAGTGGCGTCACCAAACTTAGTGGAGAAAGGGGGATGACATGCAACAAAGGCCTCCAGCTGGACCCCAACCAGAGATGTTGCAATTACATGGTTGATGTTTTACTGTAAACCCTTAAACCACCTGAATGCCCCTGTGGTCCTCCAACCCTTATATGCCCAGGAAGAACTAGAGAGGTACATAGGCTTACTGTGCTAGAAGCTTTTTTTTTAAACAAGCCAGAAAAAAGACATTATGGGCAGATGGTGCTGACAAAGGCAATGTTTTTACAAATGAATCTTGTAGCAATTTATTTAAGCCAACCAGATGACTTAAACTGATATTATTATCCAAGATGTTGCAAGGATGGTTGCAAAGGAACACATTTTTAAATTTGACCTACACTAAATCTCCAGACAAATCTCCAACCTTTTAATAGTTGTTCTGATTCCTTGTGTTATTTAAGACATGAGAGACATGAGTTGACAAAATACTCCCTGAGTAAGTTATACAATCAAGTACATCGACTATGTTGTTTCAAAAAAGGAGTCTCATTATACAGATATTAATTGGTGCTGACAGTCAGTGACAAAGAAGTGAGAAGTATAGCTGCAGAGTGATTACAGAAGTAGATTCATCATGGTTACGGTCTGTAATTATGTCTTAGCAGTTTTACGGAAATTCAGTGATAAGAGAGATAACCGCTTGATCGCAGAGTAGAGAATGTGCAAGGGATTGCAGAAAATCTTTTTAAAAATACATCTTCCGAAATCTCAGTTAGTGCAGTGTTAACATATGAACAGATTTCCATGAGTAGTGTCTAAAAAGGGAACTAAACATATACAGTAGGCTCGTGTGTGTATGCTGCAATAGAGATTCATATCAACAAATGATATTTTTCAGACTGTTGACCTGCACATATGCTTAAAGTTACTTCCCTGAGTTGTAAATGGATACCTTCACTATATTTTTCACTTTGTCTCACATGATGTTTTATGTGCTTTAGAAGTGGAATACCAGAATATCATATTTCCTCAAATAGTGGCCAGGGCCTTTATTTACCTCAACTACAGAGGGTACCAGGCCTTTATTGGAAGCAGGCTTATATAAGAGAGAGGCCTTTATTTCTAATTCCCTCTGTTTGATAAGTATATTTGCTCATATTTTAGTACGAAGGCTCCTTGAGGCTCCGCATGTACTCATAGAACTGGAGTTATATCCAGGCAACTACTATTTATGCTTAACTGGCATGCACATTATATAACACACACCAGGAGTTTAACCACCCTTATTTTTTCCTCGGCAAGGCCAGCCTTTATTTGTTCGTGTCAACCATGCCCCCCGCCCATTATCAGAGACCCTGCTTTTAATTCATCACCGTCTTGTATTTGAGGAAATATGGTAGAAGAACAATTCTCATATTTTGGGTGAATGTTTGTCCACATTTCTTCAAGGCTATACTACAGACTAAAAACAAACCAAAGAGCCTTAAGTCTCAGAACACAAAAACACACTGTGTGCTGTACCATCACTGTACAGTTTAGCTTTGTTTACCTTGGTTCTCTTTTTGAAATAAAATGTCCTAGAGGACTTAGCAATCTAACACTTGGTTTGGAAGATAAGGAAAAACTACATGTAAAATAATGTTTTTTTCTCCATCATTGTGTTTGTTCCCCAAATAGGCCTACTGTATGTGTTGATGTTAACATGTTTCTGTCTATCAGATTAGCAAAAACATTTTCTACTTCCTTCATTTTCACACAAAAGTCAAATTTCACACTTGAGCTGCTAAAATGCAGTGGAAAGAAAAGCAGCTCTTCCCATGGGAAAAAAAACTTAGCTATAGAGATAAACTTTAAAATACAAGGACATGTCTCTGGATGGGATTTAAATTACAGAATGACGAGTGAGTTTGCAGAAAAGCAGTGTGTAATTGCAGTTGTAATTATTTCTGAGGTGGGAATGAAAAATTACCCACATACGCACTCTGTTCTGTATTAAAATCACTGACCAGCATAAGTAACGTTAAAATCACCCCACCTCCCCCTAGATAGATAAATCCAGTTCAAATGCTGTGTGACTCCAATTTGAGGGGAGAAACTTTCCCCCTTTAACACATGAATGTGAAAACAGCCTTTTAGTGTCAAACTTTCAAATAATTCTGCACAGTGAAGTGTGAAATAACAATAAGCAAAACATATTTCTGAGTGTAGGGGGACTTCAATGATTGATCGATACATTTAAAGAAAATTAAGTGATAACATAAGCCATACTAAAAATAATTCTTAGTTGCAGCCCTAGTAATTAGTCAAGGATATTACTGAGAAAGCACAAGTGATTATTAGGCAATCCTCTAACACTGAGGCCATTACAAACACAACGAAATATCCTTTATCTATACTTTGTCCTGAAACATTTGCCCTTCTACAAAGCAATTACAGGGGGGAATGAGGAGCTGAAGGTACTCTTTCGGAATACAAAGGATGGCACAGAAAGGATTTGGGTCTTTGAGCACTTGGACAAAGAGTGATTAACCTTTATCTTTCAACATGTCCCTGTCAGACATCATTAGTGAGAGGACGCTCACAAGAGAAGACGGCATACAAGCATGAACATTACCTATCTACACCCTCTTCATTCTGTTGCTGCTAATTTTGAGTTTTTCTTTAAACAAACTGAAGCATTGTGCTGATATGCTAATATGCTAATATAACTTTTCCATAACTTATGCACTACGCTATACTAGTAGTTGCTGTTTTATTCAAGCAGGTCAGGAAAGCGTCATTTTCCTCACTGCTTTTCCCTTTTCTGGAACACCATTCTCTGAAAGCTTGGTTCAGTTCACCTCAAGCAGATCATGTCAAGACTTGCATCGCACAAAATGACTCTGTAACCTCATGAGCAGACCGGGCCATGCTAATGAGGAAGATGCAGCAGGTGAAAACAATTTCTCTCCACTATATTATCCCTAGAGCCTTGCTCATAATAGGCAACCACAAGCAAGCACATTTTCTAAAATATTGCACGATTATTATTGTTTATGTTGTTATTGTTGTCAGTATTGTTTCTAACAGAGCTGAGACTTGAGACTTTGACAGTTGCTGGACTTTAAGGATAAATCTGGGAAAGGGAAGTTACTAAATAGACTACACCTTTGGAAAATACCAACTTGATTTAGCTCACTCAGACAGCTGAAGCTTCATATTAGCTTCAGCTGATTTTTTGAATGCATTTTTGGACAATATGAGGGCTGTGGATTTTGTCCAGTTTTGTCCGTTCCAGGGGAAAAGCTTCAGGGCCAGTATGGGGAATAGGAATTGTTACAGTGACCTATTTCCATGGATATATGGGCACATCAGTATTGTATTAACACACCTGAAAAAACACAAACCTATCTTTTAACTCACAAAAATGAGGACTTAGGATGGCTGTGAAACTTGACTTGAGATGTAAAGACAAGAAGTCTCGAGGTAATATGTTTGGGGACTTTTCTTTTCAATTTTGGCAAGTATTTTGTTTTTCCAGTTGAATAGCTTTAACATCCATTTTAGTGTCCTAAGGCACATACATGCTTTTTTATCTTTTAATGTGCTGAATATGATAACTCTACCTTTAATGAATAATTATTTGATCTGTCATGGTTGTTTTTCTGCTGCCTACACAGTAAGTGACTGGCCCGTAGGAATGGCTTCTCACAACACTGCAGGCTGGTCAGGCAATCATGCCTGGCAATTGCTGCAAAGCTAGATTTGACTCAAAAAATATCCTGTTTATCAAAGATATTTTTCATTTGGCTAGAGCTCCCTTAAGCTAGAAGTAAAAAAAAAGCCACATTTTCCCTCTGTGTCACATTCTTACATCCAGTCCTGGCAAATATTACCCAAAGTCGGCCTCCAATAGCCTTCAGCACAGTGTCTTTAATCGAGAACTGATATTACTGCAAATGGACAAAGGACACCGTATCTATTTATCTTCCTCTGTCAGATGCCTCAATCATCCCCTGTTGAATTCTCGTTCAGTACTTTTGTGTTTCTTTATCATTATTAACTGATACAATTATTGGCTGACTAATGAATACACCACTGAGAAGAAAATAAGCACCATGCTGGTTTCCATCATTTGGTCTGATTTAGTTAACTTGCTGTCAGCTGTTTTTTTCACACACATACACAAGAAAGCACATATAATTCTTCTCAGATGCATGACTTATATATCCCCAAAAAATCGATAGCATCCCTGGTCTCAGTTGATTTCAATCACATTCTCTCATTAAACGTGTCTAACTGGAGAGAGAGAACAACACTGGTAGAGGACTTCGTCTGTGATCTCTCTCCTTAAATATCACTGAACAGATGCTGTCCTCCAAGGTGCAGAGAAGTTGACCTTTTCTCTCCTCTGAGGGAGATTACCTCCTGCATAACAAGTTGTACTGTTATAGAAACTCTGAGGGTGTCATTACATTGTACACAAATGCATCACCTGGAATTACTGAGCTGATAAGGGGAAAAAGTTTTATGACAAGCAAGAGAAACACAATCCTATAGTTTCCCCAGAGCTCTCCACAGGCACGCTGGAATAACAAGTGAAAAACTGCTTGAGGGATGATCGAGTGGTTGGGGTTCCTCGATTCCTTTGGCTAAAACGTTTCTCTTTAACTCAGGTTTCAACTAAAAGCTCTTTGTCAAGCAGACATTGCGGTGACAGCTCCAGTGCTCCAGGATATAAAGATTCAGGACATTGATTCACTTGAACAACAAAACACAAGTCAGAAATGATGTTGCGTTTAAAGCACATTATGCTGTATTTTGCAGGACTGAAGTACTTGTCGTCCCCCTGAGCCATGCCTTCAACATTTTCTGCAGTCACTGCCAAGGCTCCACTTCAGTAATTGGCTGGGGATTTTGAGGAATATCAATCCCAGGCAAGCTGTGCATGGCTTTGTGCAAGGTGCTGGTATGGTGTCACCTTCACAGGCTGTCCCACTGCTCAGTACCCCCCGAGAGCGAGGGATAGCACTGAGATCACAGGCATCTCATCATATTTTCTGTGATAACTGCCCTGGATCAAGTGAAAGGGATTCAGAAAACTTCTTTGAGCTACTTGGGTCAAAGAGCTGGGCACAGCGTGGTGGCTTGGCTTAATAATGTTGACAGTAATGTAACACGCAGCACAGTGCCACTCATACACAGAAAATAAATCCTCTTTTTTTTCACCTCCATCTGAAAACTCTTGTGTTCTCCTATCAGGTTCTACTCTAGCTTTGTTTTATCTACTTGCCATCTTGGCACACTGGGCCCTATATGACACAGCCATAAATATGGATATGGAAAGGCAGCAGCTTCTTTTGCAATGCAAATGCATCTTTTTAGGACACAAATGCTCTTGACTTAAGGTCAAGGGAAACAACTCAACAGCTCACTGTCACTTTGCACTGCCAGTGACAATGCCTTTCTGTAAGTGGATGATTTAGTTTGAACCTACTTGTGGTTGTACCTCAACTGAACTATAATATGCTAAATAGCCCTCAGAACTGTTATTTGTTAAAGGAGACATATTGTGCTTTTTGTAATTTTCTGTTATTTTTATACTTTTATGATGTCAGATATCTACTGTATATTAAACATGGTCAAAGTTCCAAAACTTGAGGTTTGTGTATGTAGAAATGATCTCTGCAAGTCAAAAGCCAGGGCTTAAGCCTACTCTGAACGTTATGTTATGACGGCTTTTTCTACCTTGCTGTTTTTTTAAACTGTAAATGAGCAAAGATATTCCAGTAGAGCCCCAGATTAAAATATAGACCTGTAAATGTGCATAATATGTCCGCTAGAACATTTCCTTGGCTGTGAAATTATCTTTGTACCATTTGAGATCCTGCTACATTTAGTCTTGTATGTAATGCATCCATCCTGTATGGTGTAACTTGCTTGTAATGTCTCATGTTTCACTTATTTTATGATGGACACCTGTGATTTTCACACTTCAGCCATTAACACTTTTTTTCACAGATGGCTGGTCTCACATTTATCTAAATGCTGTAAGAATAAAGGCAGGTAAAATGACTGTACCTGCCATATAAATTGAATAATAAAACACCTCTCATCAAATAATTATATCCGTCCATTTGAAGTTTTTCCTGAACAGTAGTTTCTTGTGTAAAATCCCACATTCTGTTATGCAACAGGCTGTTATACAAGCACAGTTCAAATGGTGACTGACTTAGCAATATAACAATATGCATGCAATGTGTTTTTTTATTTTGTTTTTGCCTTTTGGCAACAGCACAAAGCTGTGACAGTAGGAAAAGGCAACAACGAATATTGTTGTTGAATTTATCTAATGAGAGGAATTAACTCATAATATTATAATATAGTATTACAGTAGGTTCGCATGAGGCACACACTTGTGCACCATATTACATATGTAGCTGAACCCTGTGTCCACAGCATTGGAACTGCAGTAAGAGTTAAAATGACAGGACATAACTCCAGAGGGACTAGTTCCTGCAGGCAAGCAGAGAGCAAATTTACTTCATGACTTCACAAATCGCACACTGTATCAGATGAAAATTTTTGCCATTATACTGTAGTTCTCTAAACTAACTGAAGCCTAATTATAAATAATTAATTTCTAAACATTCAGTGTCGAACACAGGCTGAACAAAACATACACTATGTGTACTTTATAAGTTTAATGAGTGAGACTGAAACATCTTTGAGTGATTATTAACTCATACACAAGTCACTTGTGTATGAGTGTACAAGTCACTCCCTATACTCTGAAACATACCCCCAGGAGATCCTGGGGGTATGTTTCAGAGTTCAATCTGAGGGAGCTGAGTCTGAAGGAGGTCGAGGAGGTCATCAAGGCAGCACATTCAGCCTCTGCTCCAGGCCCCAGTGGCGTACCCTACATAGTTTACAAGCACTGCCCAGAGCTCCTCTGACACCTATTGAAATCTTGAAGGTGACATGGTGAAGGGGGAGAGTTGCTGACCAGTGGAGGTGCGCTGGGGGGAGTTTGGATCCCCAAAGAGGAAACTCAAAGAACATCAATCAGTTTTGGTCAATCTCGCTGCTAAGTGTCAAAGGGAAGGTTGCTTGTCCCTGGTTGCTTCGAGCACACTGGTGCAGTCATGTAGCTCATCAGAGAAGCCCATGAAAACAGAGGCGACCAAGTCATTCTGTGGTTGAACCTGGCCAATGCTTAAGGGTCCATACCGCACAGACTGGTTGAGCTTGCACTACACCGCCACCATGTTCCCAGCAAGATCAATGACTTGATCCTGGATTATTACACTAATTTCAGGCTGAGGGTCACTTCTGGGTCAGAAACATTGGATCGGCATTGGCTTGAAAAAGGAATAATAATGGGCTGTATCATCTCTGTTATTCTTTTTGCCCTTGCCATGAACATGGTGGCCAAGTCAGCCAAGGTGAAATGCAGAGGCCCTCTAACCAAGTCTCGTGTATGACAGCCCCTAATAAGAGCATTTATGATGACCTTACCATCATGACAACATTGGTCCCAGGGAGTAGGTGGATTCTACAAGGTCCTTAGAAACTTATCAGCCGGGCAAGGACCATGGTGCTGAAGAATTGGAAGGTGGTTGACAAATTCCACTTTCCACTGTCCGGAACTGCCATCTCCCTCTCACAGAGCAACCAGTCAAGGGTCTTGGGAAGCTCTTTTACTCAACTCTGAAAGACTCTGCTGCCATTCAAAAAACCAACAAAGGCTTTGAAGCCTGGCTCACCAAAGTCGACAAGTCAGGCCTGCCTGGCAGATTCAAGGCCTGGATCTATCAACATTCCATCCTGCCCCGAGTCCTGTGGCCTCTGCTAGTTCACACAGTCCCATTGACAACAGTTGAATCCATCAAGGTCGGAGAAAGCAGGAGGGCAGAGAATGCAGTGGAGGTGGCACAGTCATGCCTAAGGCAAAAGGCGCTGGTGAGTATCATGGCAATAGGCAGAGAGGGCTTGGGATACTTCCCAAAGACCCCGGGTGGTAAGGCCCAGGGCATGGAGAGACACCACCTAATCCAGGAAGAGGTCCTAGCAGGTGTGGAGGGAGAGCAAATGAACAGGATGGGGCTCAGGCAGCAGGGACAAGGTGGGAGAATATAGCACAGCGCAGGAATACCTGGTCAAACGTCATGCAGGCAGACTTCCATTGCATCAGTTCCTTGTCCAGGCTGTCTACAATGCCCTACCAAGCCAAGCAAACCTTCATGTCTGGGGCAAGAGCGGGACACCTTCGTGCCCACTTTACAATGAAATAGAATCCTTAGAATATCTCCTCAGTAGCTGCCTGAAGCTCCTTGGGGTAGGCCGCTATTGTTGGCACCATGACCAGGGGCTCAAGGCGGTTGCTTAGAGCATAGCCACTGCCATCAGCACCAGCAAACACCAGTATGCCCCAAAGAAGTCAATCACCTTTGTCAAAGCTGGACAGAAACCCCACTCACAACCAAAAACGAGGATGGGCCTTCTCAACGCAGCCTCTGACTAGCAGCTGCACGTCGATCTGGGCAAGCAGCTTTGCAGGACGCTCACTCTGCAAAGTCTTCAACCAACTGGGCATTACAGGGGCAGCAAAGAAGAGGGCGATTCAATCCATAAGCAAAGCCACAGAGAAAGCCACCAGGTTGCTTTGGATCAAGAGGGCTATTTCATAGTTGGTTGCTGCTAGGACGCAAGTTGGAGCCTGATCAACCCCCGCTGGGTCGCCTGGACGAGGGTGTCTGATGTTGAGAGACCCGAAACACCCAAGGACCAAAGGTCACATCACTGATGATACGTCCCAGTGCATCCAGAAGATGTATTTTGCACAATGTCCACCATTTTTGTCCAAATCTGAATTTATGCAATATGCAGCAAAAAATGTAATGTGCATGACAACAAATGAACAGCTGTGCAACACAACACTACACCAAAATGATGATTCATAAGTGTCCAAAATCTAAATGTATTCTTCACAATAGAGTAAATTATAACATTATGACATTTCTATAGAAAGTCATTTTGGATTTTTTGTTTTTAGACAGAGAAAAAAGTTGCTATTTTGGCATAGATTTTTGCATTGGCCCCTTTTCCCTAGAGAGCAATTTGTTACCTCTGGATGTACAAGTTGGTTTTTGAGACATTTGGAATTGTAGACGCATGAGGAAAATAAATCAGATTTGAGTCGAGCTCAGAGACTGTTAAAGACTATGAAGTTGCTCAGCTGACTGAGACAGACTGTCAGTCAGAGAGCATATATGTTAAAGGATTACAACACAGCTCAGTTATGGTAGACTGCAGAGACACTTACTGTAGAAGCCCCACTGGATACATCCATAAGCAAATCTTAAAAACCAGAAATAGCAGCACATCCAGAGTGGAAAATCATAAAATTGTTCTAATGACTACGCCCTCTGACATTAGTTTTATTAGTATTTTATGATGGTAGTGGCATTAGCATTAGTATAAGTATTATCTTATATTATTGTATAATTTTCTTTCGAAAGCATAATCAAAAAGATAAGAGAAGTGCTATGTCAGCTGTAACACCGTATATGCAGCAGCCAAATAAATTTTGATTATTTTGTCTACACTGCATTTTAAAGACAAAAAGGATGACACACTATGCTACAGATGAGTCATATATGGTACAAGAGAAGAAATAAGCCTTTAAAATATCCTCTGTTATCTTGAAACCTACAATAATGGATCTATAATTTCATCACACGCTCTGCTCTTCTTGTAACAATGCTTGGTATCCGTTTCAGTATATATTATATGGTGCAAGATGTTAGTTCATGTCAGGAGCAAACTTTTTTCTTTGCCATTTGAGGGTCATTGCTCCTGCAGAACTTATCCAAGGCCCTTTTTGTCACAGCAATAAAACTGGTTTGGTGTGCTGGTCACTGGGGAAATCAAGTCAAACTTCAACAGGCCCCCATCCAGACTTGCTCTTTTAATAAGGTAGCTGGAAGCCAGTCAAGGGTTGGAATTCTTTCTCAGTGTCTCCCAGTAAAAAGCATTTCTTCAGTCTCACATGCTGTATGAACCCACGAAAAAGAATGAATAATGATGAAAACTGCCCACCACATTGTGTGATCATGAAAGCTTTTTCAGATAAATTCTTGAATTAATCTGACAATAATTGCTGATTTGCATAACAATATCATATATTGTTATATCCATATTATATCATGGAGCTGTAAGATTTATTACAAATAGTAAGGCTCTCACATATCATTGTTTTTTGTACACTGGGGTTGGTTGGTCCTCTTTAGCTTCCTGTACACTAAAGCACTCGCTCATATTTATCTATAAAACCATTCTTGGGTTACAACCACCTTATTTGTCCACATTAAATTAGGTAAAAGAGCTTTTATGTATGCTGCACCCTCTGCCTGGAACCTTCTGCAACTTGATCTAAAATTGCACAATTTGGTTTCTCTTTCTGAATTTAAGTAATTGCTGCACTATCTGTCTGCTCTCTATCTGGCTGCTGATGTTTTGGAGTATTTTAGAGTCTAAATGTGTTAGTGTCATTGATTGTTTTTTAGATTGGTCTTATTTGTTTTATTTCACTTATTTTGAGATTTAGATAGCAATTAGGTTGTTTTAAGGAGTTTTAAGTTGTCTTTAGGATGAAATAAATATTTTATATGATTATATTGCAGATTTTATGCATGATTTATAACTGTTGTGTTCCATTCTGATATTGAGACATACAGTATTTTGTGTTATTTGTTTTATGTATCTTGGCGAGGACACTCTTGAAAAAGGGATTTTTAATCTCAATTAGGTTTTTCTGGTTTAATAAAGGCTAAAAATCAAACAAACAAACAACAGACAACACAAGATGAATAAATGTGAGCAGAAAAAAGCTACCAATATTATATACAGCCAATATTTTAAACAGCAGCATAACTTCAAATAAAATTTAGTTTTCCTATTTATCCAATTCAGCTTTTAGCAAAACTACATGGCACTGGAACCTCAAGACAAAAGCCATTAAAGACTAAATGAAATCAGCTAAACATATAAAGAACTGCATTTCAAATTGCAGTGTTCTATACTGCATTTTCATAAACATTTAATGGGAAGAAACAGGCTACAACAGGGAAGCTGCTCCAGAGTCCCAGATTGAATACAAATGTCATTACAATATCTGTGTAGGAGGATCAGAATGATTAAAGCAGGGAACATATTTGGATGCAGACAGTAACAAGACACTGAAAAGCAGGTGAATGCTGTTGTATATTGTATGTGAAGGCATGTGACTGGCAAAGGACAAAAAAGCAGGAAAATACACAACACACACACACACACACACACACACACACACACACACACACACACATACTTAACCGTATAAGTCATTTATTAAGTACATATTGATAGATTCAGGTTCCCAAATCTGAGAATTTGCTGCTTTTCTGTTGTGTTAAATAATCATCAATTATATATAATTTGGGTTTTCTGTCAGTTGCACAGTATATCAAATCTGTGTAACTGAAGAGAAAAACAAACGGCAAAGCAAAGTAATATATTGCAGTTATTGACTGTATAAAGAGTTTTTATTTTTATAGACAGGTGAGGTTAAAGTATGCACCAAAGTTCAGACAGAAGGCTGAATACGTGCACAAAAGGAAGAAAAACACTTAACTGACTCTTATATGTACACATCACAGTCTCTTCTTTCTGATCTCCACTCAAGCTGATGATAAATTAACACCTGCATCTCAGTTTCCAAGGAAATTCTAATTCTGTCTTTCCAGTATATATCATGTAGCATGTTCACACTGGAAAAATGCATAAAATTTGCATAAAATTTTAACATGAACAACAAAATGTATCAATTTCTGAGCGATGCGCTGCACAGTATATGAGGAGGAGCCACACACAGTAAATCAACTCTCCTCTAGATTGCTGTCTCAAAGATAAATGATGAGGTTAAAGGTCCTGTACTGCTACACAGTTGTTTTCAGATGTTTTAGCTGATTAGACTTTTTTTTCACAACTAGTAGGGCATATATAGACTGTTTTTATTTTGTTTGTTTGTTTTTTTTAATCTCCCCGACTCTCCCTGAATTTTGTGGCACTTGTTAGAGTTGCAAAAATGTTATCTTTGTGATTGTGTGGCTTATATGGAGTTCCTTTACATATTTATCCATTTTGCTGCACAGCTCTGTCCAACTTCAACCTAAGAAGAGGTGTAATCAGTTAATTAATTATAGTTTTAGCATTGTATACACTCACCAAGCACGTTACTAGGAGCACCTGTGCAATCTAAGGCAATCCAATACAACAGCTCTGCCATAAATTCTACTTTTATGAAATTTATACATTTTCAGTTCAGGTTGTCATTGTCAGAAAGGTAATAATTCTACTTTATGTTTATTATTGAGATCATTGTGGGTGGTGGTGTTGTACTGGGGTGCATTATGTATGTGTATCCCTCATGTATGTTAATTGAAATGTGGAGCTGGGACTCACTCTATAGCTCTGTCCAACATATTTGTATAGTTCTGCTTTGTAAAATGAAGAGACTATGCATATTGGGATTTGAATTTTTAGTTGAATGATGTGGAACAGTTGTAATTTTCCATTTCTATTCCATGCACAAAATTTGCATATAACAGAAAGTTCTACTATCTTAAGAGTCAACATGTTCATCAACAGTGTGAGCTAGTTGCCCCTGTAGGGCTGCACCAATCACATACGCCTTATACTGACTTTATTATGTGGATTCATCCACATTAAATGCAGTTTCTTTGTCAGTGCTTCCACTATCAGTTACATTCTTTCAGTTTGATGGGCTGCTCACTCAGTTTTTAGTGGAACAGGAATTCTTGGCCTTATGTTTGTTACCTCGCATATAAATGATTTCCAATAAGTTCTACGAAGTGAGATGCACAGATTTTAAACTTGGGAAAGACAGAGCACTAGAGTTGGATCAGTACTCAGTATTGGCAGCTGCCCTGACTTGATGTATTGAAAGAGTTCCCCCCTGAGTAATCATTGTGCTCTTACAGCCCACACAACCAAAGTGCTTTAAATCTGTTTCAGTGTGGTTTAAGAGAATTGCAAAGAAACATTTTGCATTGTGATATAACCCTTGTTTGTTTTGTTTCTCTGCCCTAATTATTTATTGTGAAAATTCAGAAGAAGTTGCCATTCCTTCTGGCCTGCCATTCTGAAAGAGGAAAGGAGATGTTATAGATTTCTTAGTCAAGAATCTGTCAAGCTGTGCTTTTAGAAAAGAGAGAGAGCTGGCAGACATACAGCAAGAAAAGAAGATGTGCATGTGTAAACCTATTATTAGCAAGCCTTTGCCCTTGCGGTTTTGGACAAGTAAATAGTGTGCTATTATCTTTACTTGATACAATAGCCATTACAGCCCTGCATGGACAGAACACATTGTGCAATATTATTCAAATACAAGAGATGAGAATTTATTTTACATAGATTTGCAAGCAAAACCTGAAGTTACATTTCACATATAAGATTTATATTCCAGGATAGTACAGAGAAGTAAGAATTAAAGCAATAGTGTCCATTATTCTATCAGATCTATGAGTCAAAATAAGAGTTTTTTCTCCTTCACTTGCTTCATGCAGACTTTAAGTAATAGTTTATTTAATCAAAAGCTCTTAACAAAACACATTAACAACATCTAAATAAGTGCTGATTATAGACCTGCTTAAGAAAAACACTACAGTACCCGCATCAGCAACAACACCTGCTGATCTGACTGCCATCTTGAGCAGGGAGCTAGATATTATCGGAAAGTGGATCCTTGAAAACAACATATCCAAAGCAAAAAGCATAGTATTTGGTTCAAATCATTCTCTAAGGTGAGAACCAGAGCTTAAACTCTTTATAAATAAAACACCCATCTAGCAAGTAAAGGAAACCAAGCTATTTGGCATCTCTCTTGACAACAATGGTTAAAACACATCAACACTGTTGTCAATAGAATGGGCAGGCATTCGTTGAAGCAAGGCGATGCAGAAAATACCTTACGTCTGATTTGACTTAACTTGTATTAAGTACTCTTATTCTTCTGCAGCTTGATTACTGCTAGATAATGTGGGCGAATGGCACAAAAAAAGATGGAAGCAAACTTCAGCTAGTACAGAACAGTGTCTGTATGGCACTAACATCAATAGCACACACTTCCATCTCAACTGGCTAAAAGTTGAAGACAGGCTGATCGCTGCACTTCTACTCTCAACATGGAAAGTCTTATAATCCAAAACTCCATCATATCTGTACAGTTAATTAAAACACAATTTAGAGTCATATATATATCACCAGACTGGCAACAGAAGGCCAGGCAAACAGTAATTTCCTTAAACATACAGTAGTATAGAGCAATGAAAACAGGGAATTCTTTACGACTGTTACCGGCTAAAATAACAAAAAAATCAATGTTTAATAAGCAAGTAAGGACACACCTAGGAACATCGTATTTTTAGGATGCTATGCATATGCAGATTTGTAGTTTTTGCTGGTAACTCTGTTGAGAGAATCATCAGTGTACGTTTTACTCATACACATCACTGTTATTCTCTAATACATGTCTTATGTCTGCCATTTGTGTTGATTGTAATGTTTAATGAATGTTTTTAAATGTGGACCCCAGGAAGACTGGCTGTGCTTCAGGGCACAGCTAATGGGGATCCTAACAAATAAACAAATAAACAAGGGACGCAACACTGACTAAGCAAAGATACAGTACACTTAAACCGCGGATTAAGGCTTTAGACTCCTAGACTAATTACACCTTGCAGAAATGTGATTAGTGAGAGCAGTCACAGTAAGCAGGGCAGAGACAGAGACAGAGTTATAGTAGAAGCACAAGCCCAGTTAACAAAATAAACAAATATATGCTTTCAGGCACACAGTCAGTCTGGCACAGAACCTTACTTACTGTATGGGCAGATGGACATGTAATGGAAACCATCATATGGCTCAATGAGAAAGAGGATTAGCATTTGATCCAGATAATGATCTAAAATGTCCCGGCGACGGCAGCAAGAAGAAACACAGGCTCCCAGGAGAGCTCGCTCACTTTTGACTTTGAACATTCCCAGCCATACACATGATTTTCAGCATATATTTTGTGATACAACTGCTTAAACAAAATTAAATTAATTTCTAAAGAATAATGGCTGTTGTTACAATTCCTTTAACAGACTGAGTATGAATATTAAAAGTGATGTTCACTCAGCTGGATTTTAACCATAAAGGTGCACCTACATTGTACTTACACACCTTGTTTTCATGACCTTCTCCAGCATGTAACGCCAGCTTTGTAGAGATACAGTACATACTGTAGTACAATAGTAGAAAACTCTTTGACATAAATGTTCTTGCCGACCACCATGTATATGATGGCCATATATGTTGAGGGCAAAACATTTCATGTGCCCAGTTTCTAACATCAGACTCTGACATGTGTGAAACAAAACGTCAGAGAAGTTTCATTTTCAGTATTTTAGTAGGTTAATATTAAGACTTGACATCAAAGACCATTCTTAATAGGACCATTGAAAAGGGGGGGGCATTTTACATGCTGGGTGCCAGTTAAGAGAACGATCCAAATGACCATTTCTTCTTCTTATGTATATCTTTTACACATTCATCATAAGTCTAATAGCCTAGGCTACTTTTTAATTTTTAAGATATTCTAAGAAGTACCAGCTCTCTGCAAGAGAGAGATAAGGGAGAGAGAAAAAAATCACATTAACATGAATACATACATCTGTTTAAAGTTTGATAGGCTTCAGTTTTAACTTGCCCAGCAGCTCCTCCCAACGTCCTGGACAACCTACGCATTTCTAACCGTAAGAGCAGAGGTGACAGCCCTCGCCAAATAGGACGGATATCAGTGTGTGCTGAATGGGGACTGAGCCAAAGTGGCTGCATCACTGAATGCACAGACGGGCATAACCGGGACGCACTGAAAGAGAGATCAAAGCGCCATACTAATCCCTGAAAACATGCGGATAAACGCACAGAAATTAAAAAGGACAGACTACTATATGCGGATGGGCGAATCCACCAACATTGCAGAAATAACAAAAAAGTAGAGCCACCCCATCATTCTGGATTCTTCAACACAAGTGAAGCTCAACCTGCTCTGCAAACCGTGTGTCGGATAGAAAATATATTTTTTAAAAAGCATCCTTGTTATGCCTACCTCACTCAGCGCCTCTGCATCCAAGTCAGACTTGTGGTCCTGATGATACGCTGCTGCCTCCTCCAGCATCCCACAGCACTGTTATTCGACTGGATGGGGGGGTGATAACATGATGGTAGTGCAACTGGGCTGACGCACCGCCTGACGAGCCACAGCCGACCAATCAGAGTGTAATCCGATAGACACTGTGCCAATCCGCTCACAGGGAGAAAGTAAGGACTGCACACACAGATAGTAGTAGCAAGGTAGATTGACGCTGTGAGAGAATTTCCAGTGAACTCCTGCGAGCAGGGTCCATCTGCAGTCTTGCAGACTACACGACACACCCACTTCACTACAAGACACACCCCCTGATATTCTTACCTCGACCTTAACCATCTCACTCATGCGTAAATCTAACCAAGTGGGTGTGCAGTGCCGTGCGTCCGCAAATAGACCTGCTTGACTCCTGCAAACTGTTTTTTTACATGAAACAACACGTTTTGCTCATGTTCAGAAAAATCCATCCAAAGACAAAATAGCTGAATGAACCAAGCAAGTGTGTGTTGAGGTGTTCTATTGTTTGGTTTATATTATACTCAATTTTAAAGGAAGTAAGCCTCTTAAAGCTTGTAGACATATCTCCACAAATGTTTATTTATATAGATATATATTTGTGACATTCTCGTTCAATGTGTGCATGTGCTAAAAGGCTTGTGCGCAACAAAGAATTAGAAAGATAAATAAGAAAAAAATATATGTATTAAGTGTATATTGGCCCTGTGTGTATGTGGCTGGTGCAATTTTTCAGTATTTACAAAATATAATGAGTGTATATATGTCACAGCTGCACAAAATAATTATGTTTATGTGTCCCTATTTTAAATATTAGCTTATTCAAAACTTCAGTTAACGCTTGACATATTTCTTCACGTGGTAAGACAATAACCTTTCTATATATAAAAAAATATATATCGACATATCTATTGTCTCACAGTTTTACAAGTGCTCAAAGTCAGTGGCAAACTGTATGCTAAGCTCACAGGCACCTCCAGTGAGGAGCAGTAAGAGGATGAGTAACCACATTTGGTCATAAGCCCATTTTAGACTGGCTGTAAAATTCATTCAAGACATGTGCTCATGTATCACACTGCATGTGTTCAACCTGTCTCCCATCTGCCTTTCTTTAATATTTAGTTTCTAGTTTTCCCTACTTGAAAATGGTTTCCTAGTCTACTGTAGGCACACCTGCCGTCTGAGCTCCAAAATCCCCTCCAGGGTGGGGATAGCTTCTAAAGGAGATTATACCGGTGGTGTGAAAAGTATCTGCTGACCTGCTCCTGTCTCCTGTAGGCTGCTTCCGCCAGATACACGTCTGACAAGCTGTGCGACAGTATGTCCTCTTTGTGTTTGATGTGGATGAACTTTGTAGATACAGTCAGAGATTCACATTTCACATACAATACATTGATGCTGCCCTATATCTGTGCTAAAGTTAGCTATAGACTTTTAAAAGGACAAATGAAACAATTAAATTCAATGTTTTATTGCCTTTGGAGCAGCAATAACATAAGAGAACCAGCCTGACAGCATGACAAAATCAGGAATCTTCTTGTACAAAGCAAGCAGAACTGGCTAATCTAGAAAATAAAATCTTCATTGCAAAATATTTGTTGTTCAAAATAGGATACAAATGTCCAAAACAAACATGATTATTACCAATTCACTTGTTTATATTATATACTTTAAAATATTATAAATAAAATCATTCCAACTTCCTTTTTAGTAGTCTGCACACCAGGTGCTAAAAAAGGCAAAAATGTTGGTATGTTGAAAGATAAAAGCCCTGATAAAATAATACAACAGCAGAGTCCACAGACAGAAACTATTTCCATGAAGCGTACAGTAGCAAAAAAAAAAAAAAGATTCAATTGTATAAACCAATAATTATCTAGAGTAAAACAAAAGGAGTGAAAAAGAAACAGAGCCGAATCATATTTCAAAATACCATTCATGGATGATTTAACTGTGCTATGTTCAAGGGCAGTGGGATTTGTCAGGTTTAGACATTAATTTGTTTTAGCAGTTTAAAACTAATCTTTTGTTGTCAACTTTGATTGGATCTCATGTCAAATACTAAATGATACATCAGTGTCACTGCTGAACATGAGAGAAAATAAAAATAAAATGCAATGAATGAAACATTGCATGTGGGAGACGCCTGTCAGTTCAAGGCACATCGCTTCATGTCTACATCCGCTTGCCACACTTTGTCCACATCTATCCCTCTAGTACTTACTATTACAACCTGCTTTTCCACTCGCACACCATTTACAAGTATATACACAGTTTCCTTCCATATACTTTTCATGCTCCCTTTTAAATCACTTCACTGCATCACCTTCAACCAAACAATTCCTTAATTGTACCTACAGTACAGGACAGTTCTTTGCTAGTATTTTTCTTCACCATTTATTCTTTGGGTTTGTTTGCCTAAAGTACACAGTTTATTTCACAGGACACTTCTTGGAACAGCCTTTCTGTGTTGGTGTTTGGGTGACTTTGGGGAATTATCTAGAGGTGGCCACTGTGGTTTAGTTAGCTGGATGTCTTCTTCAATTTTAAAGGCTTTCTTTGGGGAATCGGCTTGTGGAGGCCAAACTACAGATATTTTGTTGCTGTGTGATTTGCTTTCATCAAATATTTTTGTCATTTCGTTTTCACCACTGTGTGTTTTGTCCCTGTCTACTGAATTTAGGCTGCTCATGGAATATCTCCATTCAAGTTTCTCATCTGAGGGGATGGGTCCACCACTTCCTGTGGGAGGTTTCTGTCCGAGTCCATTATCGTAGTTCCCTTTGGACTTGAGGAGTTGTTTGTAATGGTGTAGACAGTAGAAATGTCCATGGAGAGAGACGTAATTTCCCAGGCTACAAGAGAAAAGAGTAATCTTTCACTAAGAGCTTCACCACATCAAAATCAAGATATAGTTTGTACTTTTTATACTTTGATGGAAAAGGCCTTTACTAATTAGTATTGCAATATTCAAAGACTTTGGGAAATATCCAAGTTTATGGTGAAGTTTAATTAATGCCATATTTACCTTAATTTACTTCTGCAGTGCTCACAGCAGAAGCAGGATTTATGGTACTTTTTTTTGTCCACTATCAGAGCATCCATCGGATAAGCTCGTCTCCGACATACTACACAGAGCTCCGACTTCGGAACTCGAGTCTGTTTGAAGAAAATAAAATGCAAATTGTTAGATTTTTTTCATTCATCCCGTATGAATAGCATTTCCTTTGAGCTGCCTCTCAATGCAACAAACAGCAAAAGCTTCTCTGTCAGTTTTTTATTATGGTTAATCTTGTTATTACAAAGCACTACAATAGATTTCTTTTCCATTAAAAAAAAATGCTTTTGTTGAAAAAAACCTTAAAGCGGTCATGAGAGCAAAATGATTCAGTTTATTTTTCCTCAGGATTTATTCGACTAACACACATGCATGCACAGCCATCCATTCATCCCTTCGCTGCACTTTGGCAGATTTTGTGAGCGCTACAAAATAAATTGTCATGTGGTTTAATGGAAGCCTTCAAACAGCATATACTGTAATTTTCCTATTGGAAAGGCACAGTATGCTGGCTGTATGCTGGTCAGCTAATGGGCAGCCTCTTGAAAATTGAATACGGCTACAGTACTTATCATGACCAATTAGACTAATTAAAGGACCAGTGTGTAGGATTTAGTGGCATCTAGCGGTGACGTTTCAGATCGCAATAACCGAATACCTCTCCCCCTCCTCCTCCCCTTTCAAGCGTATAGGAGAACCTACGGTGGCTGCAAAACTCGCAAAAATCTCTCTCTCTAGAGCCATTGTTTAATTTGTCCGTTCTGGGCTACTGTAGAAACATGGCAGTGCAACATGGCAGGCTACATTATCTAAGGTAATGAAAACACAACAATTCTTATTTTCAGGTGATTATTCACTAATTAAAACAGACTTAAAAATATTATATTCCATTTCTGCCAATAGATCCCCCTAAATCCTACAAACTTGTCCTTTAAACCAATTAGTCTTTAGAAAGACATCATCCTTATAACAAACAATGTACAAAAAAAGAAAAAAAAAGACAAATCCTTATCTGAATCAAGGGTCTAAGAATACCGGATGTTGTGTTACTGTACAGATTGTAAAACCCCTGAGGCAAATGTGTGATTTTTGTGATTGATTCTTGAACAACCCCATGACCACTGAGCAAACCCCATTCACTGATGAAGACCATGAAATGCAGTTGAAAGCTTCAGAAAAATCTGGTAAATTAACCTTGAGTGAAGATTATTTTGTCAAACTACTTTTCCCAAATTCAAGAGTGAACTTTCAAACTCAAATGTGCAAAAATGTATTATTAACACTGTGTTCAGAGAATTGTGTTTGTGCTAAAGACCTAATTTTACTTTTTGGTTATTACTAACAATTTTAGGTTTACAGAAAAGCAAACACAATCCATGCAATGCAGAAATTAGAAATACAGCTTTTGTAACACAGGACAAGCAAATATCCCATCCGTGCATCCTGTGGTCCATGCCATTAGTTCCTGTTGTTTCATGCTGCATAATTCTTTACCGGATGAGACAATCTTCGTCTGATGTGACACAACTTGTGATGTCGTTTCCTCGGAAACTGTGTAGCCAAGACTCTTGAAAACCGTCTCGCTCTCTGTCCATGTTTTGTGGAAATTCCTCAGCAAGTTCTCAGTAGCATCGTCCTCGTAGGTCTCTGTTGGCTTCACAGCTTTTCTTTTAACTGCGTCAGCATAGGAAAAAGGAACCCGTTGCGTTGATACACTCTCTGAGTGCTTTGTGACAGCTGTCATTGTTCCGGTGACCTTATTGCCAAATTCATCAACATCTGAGAAATGTTCTGTGATTGATTTGGTTTCAGTGAAGCCTGGTAAAGATTCTACCTCATCTTTCCGAGGAGGGAGGGGTGTGCTCTGCCGTGAGTCTCCCTTTGTCTCTTGAGGACTTTCCCGCTTTGAAGTGTCTACTGTTGTTTCACTCAGGCTTGACACTGCCTCCTCCTGATCCTTTTTCTCCTCTCTGAATGAGGAATTTTGCTCATCCAGTTCAAAAACAGATTTAATAGCCTGAATGTCAAAAGTTGGCATTTCCTGTTCCAGGATGTCTGAATTCTCTTTGTCACAATCTGTGCTTCCAGTGTCATTGTGAAGCCGCTCTGCGAGTGAGATAAGCTCTTTCCTGATAGATATTTTCTCTTCTGGTGATTCAAATTTGTTTACAAGACTAGACAAGTCCGCCCTGGGAAGCTCATCCTTCTCTTTGTTCTCATTTTCTTCTTCACACTCCTCTGTGTCTGGGCCCAGTCTTTCAGGGATATCAATGGGCTCCTTTCGCACATAGGTCTTATTAATTTCAGCCTTAGGAGACTCTTCGAAAAACTCTCTCTTTTCTTTTACAGATGCAGATGATAGCTCTGAAGTATCTGAGGCTTCAGGAAGATCTGGGGCATTTTGACACAATGGCAGGTTGGTCTCAGACTTACATTGTGTTTCATTTGCATTCAAACCCTCTGACATATTAGTTGAATCTTTTTCTACATTTGCAGAATTTGTATCAGCCTGCCGAACCTCCTCTGATGAACTCTTTTTTGTTGTACTAGAATAAGACTCAACAACCTGAGACTCAATTTTGATTTGCCGATGGAATGATGCAGGCGATTCCACAATCTCTGATTTCTTCTCTGAGATTTGTTGTGGGGTAAGGAGTGGCGGTGGGGTGACACCACGCGAGAGCTTTGCTGTCGTGTCCTTGAGTCGAGCTAAATTTTCTGCTCTGTCAAATGTTGGAGAAGGTGTGATTCTATTGAGGCGTGATGTCGGTGTGTCACACCTGCGTGGCGGCGGTGTGGGGGGTGTGGGCGGCCTGTGGAGAAGGGTAGGTGATGGAGTAACTCTCTGCGGGGAGTCAGTTCTACGTGTGGACTCGATGGTAATAAACGTTGGTGAGGGAGAACGCATCCTCAGTGATGGCGAGGGAGCCCGCAGGTCAATGGACTTGGACTGACTCATTTCTTCTTTGCTTTTTTCATGTGTGGTCTTTTTCTTAGTTTGGTTCTCTATTTTAGCAGAACCAATACTGATCTTGGATATTCTTGGTGTTGATCTGCCAGACACAGATTTTTCAGAAACTGGCTCACATTCATGCTTCTCCATCGTCTCATTATCTTCTAGATGCATCAGTTTCGTCTCTGCGAGTTTCCTCACATCTGAAAGAGTTTCCTCATTTTTCTGAGCACCATTTTCCAATTCACATTTTTTCTCTGGACTCATGAGCCAATCTGGAAGTGTATCAAGCAGAGTTTTCACAGATTGTGAATCATTCTTTTCTGAAACTGTCTGTATCTCTGTGATGTGAGAGCTTAACACTTGGACCTGTCGCCTCTGAGATTCCTCGCCTGTCACTATAATTGGGACATCCCTACTTTCTTCTGGAGGTTCCTCTGCGCTCTGCTGAATAACTGTCACCCCTTTCTTCTTTTGAGATCCCTTCAGATGCTTTTCAACTGCTTTTTGGTGCTGGGAATTCTGATCATCCTTGCTTTCTGTGGTAATGACTTCTTTTTTGACTTCAATGTGCTCCTCTTTTACACTTTTGTGAATTTGGGTGACTGCAATTGTTTCCTGAGTTTGATGGGATTTTTCAGATGTTGCTGTCTTGGTTTCGATAACGCCTGTCTTTGATTCTGTGGAAATATCTTTACTTTGACCTGACTTCGCACCACCTTTGGACTTTTTGGACCTCTTTTTCTTTTTCGTTGGAGTTGGAGTTTCTGGTTGGCTTTGAGTGACACTCAGAGTAACAGCAGGTGCATTGACAGCAGCAGGAGGGGGAGTATCTTTATTTATCCCCTGCTTTAACTCTGTCTTTACTTCTTTAGATTCACTGATCACTTTCACCTCAATAGCTTCTTTCACTTCCACCTGCTTCTCGCTCTCATCGGACATTTTTATATCTACCTGCTTTTCTTGCTTCTTGTTCTTTTTCACCTGCTTCTCGCTCTCATCGGACATTTTTATATCTACTTGCTTTTCTTGCTTATTGTTCTTTGTCACGTGCTTCTCACTCTCATCGGACATTTTTATATCTACTTGCTTTTCTTGCTTATTTTTCTTTGTCACGTGTTTCTCACTCTCATCGGACATTTTTATATCTACTTGCTTTTCTTGCTTCTTGTTCTTTTTTGCCTGCTTCTCACTCTCATCAGACATTTTTATGTCTTCTTGCTTTTCTTGCTTATTGTTCTTTGTCACCTGCTTCTCACTCTCGTCAGACATTTTTATATCTCCTTGCTTTTCTTGCTTCTTGTTCTTTTTCGCCTTTTGGTTTTGTTTGCTTGTTTTTCCATTTGTATCGGCAGCTGCCTTTTCTGTTTGCTTTGGCTGATCGGAAACTTTCTCTTGGCTCTTAGGAGGAGAATGATCAGTATTCCTGTCATCATGCTGTGGTGATTTGGACGTTTTTACATTTTTGTCCAAGGTGACATTTTCTTTTTTGGAGGAGTGATTGCAGGTAATTGCATTGGTTAATTCTGGCGCTGTATCATCTTTTGTCCTCTTGTTCTCAGATTGTGAATTTACATTCTCCTGAATAGTAACAGTTGTTTCAGCTTTCACTATTTGAACAGGGATTTTCTCAGAGCACATGAGCATTTCATCTTCCTTTTTATCCTCAGTTTTGTTGGAGCCCTTTGTTTTCTCATTCTTTACATCTGTTTTTTTATCAGCAGCAACATCAGTGATTGAGGTCTGGACTTTGTCAGTCATGACAGACTGAGCTGACTTTTTGGAAGAAACAGAGACTGTTTTCTGTGTAGTGGTATGCATTTCTTGTCTAACAGTTGAGACAGATGAGGTCTTTTGAACAGAGACAACCTTAGAACTCTCATTAGAAACCATTTGCTGTTTGGCAGAAGATATAACGGTGGAATCTGTGAGGCATCTTTCATGACTAGCACTGACATTGCTTTGGGAGGTATTTGAGACTACAACCTGCTTGGATAACTCACATGATAGAGAGTCTGAATGAACATTCAAGGCTGTATTATCAGCTCTCGCCTGTGTGATTTCTAATGTGTTGTTATTTTGCTGTTCTGCATCTTTGGTGGAAAGCATTTCAAGAGCAGCAGTAACTGAGTCATGTATATAAGTGGGAGTTGGAGTGGTTGGGGGTGTGTTGTCATCCCTCAGCATCCGGTACTTTTCTTCTGCCTTTATTAATGGTGTGGTGAATTTACTCATTTTTCCTCTCATGAAAGGAGGAGGGGAGGGTGGAGGAGTGAATTTTACAGGAGAGATGTAAACTTTGTTTAGCGGTCGTGGTGATTCAGGTGGTGGTGGAGGGATTTCACATGAAATGGTTTTTGATGTGTGCACTGCAGTTTTTGATTGGTTTTGACTCATTTCTACCACTGTCTTAGATGTCACCTGTTGTGTTTTACTGAATTCTACTTTAGGCTCCAGCTTCGGGACCGGGTGTAAAACGGGAGCTTTCACTTTTTTGACTGTCATCTTTTTTGCTTTTGCTGGTGAAGGATGAATTATCTCTGTCGGCATGCTCTCCAGTTCTTGTTGAGATGGAGGTGGTGGGAGGAAGTCCTGTTCACTTGTTAGTGGTGGTGGTGGAGGAGGAAGGTGATCAATGTCAGAGTCAACAGAGGGAGGAGGAGGAGTGGGAGGAGGAGGAGGAAGAAGGTCATTGTCTACCACAGGAGGAGGTGGAGGTGGAAGAGGCAGATCAGGCTCTGGCACTTCTGGTTTTAGGATGTAAACATCAGTTTTTACTTTAGTTTTATCTGCTTTTATCATTCCCTTTGAGTTGGTCTTTAGATTACGGAACTCCGTCTTTAATGTTTTGATACCGTGGTTTTGTGTGATAGTTTTGTGCTCCACAACAGTTTTTGTTTGCTGGGTGGACTGCTCCACAGAACATGACTTTGTTTGAACAATTTCTGTTTCATTAGAGAGGGAGTGATTTTCTTTTGATGTTTCAACTAATTTAGCAGTTTTTATCTTTTGTATGTTCCTCTGTGCATCAACATTTAGGTTTTTAACTGGAGGCCTCTGCTTCACTCTGACTCTTCTGTATGCTCCATGTCTGACTTTGGGAGATTCCCGCTGTGCTGTTTCCAGCAGTGATTTAATAGTACCTTTAACATCACCCTTTATCACTTCCTCTTTCTCCAGCTGGTTTTGCTCTTGTGTCTCATATAAGGACTTTATTGACATCTTGACATCACCCCTTACATCACCTTCAAGGCTTTCGCTCCTTTGCATTTTTGGAGAAGTTGAAGGCTCCAGTAGGAGCTGAATCGTTCCTCTGACATCACCCTGAACATCTATTTCCTGTTGACACTTCCTCCTTTCACTGGAGGCATCTTGTAAACTTTGCATTGCTGTGTAAATATCACCCCTCACAATTTCTTCCTTTTCAACACCCCTCACTGTTTGCTTTGCCAGCTCCAGAGATTTCAGTGTGGCCTTAACATCTCCAGGAACTAAATCCTCAACAACAGCGTCAACTCTGGAAGTTGCAGATTTCTCGAGAGATCTCAGAGCCCCTTTGATATTTCCTGGTACGATATCTGGCTTCTCCACCTCCTTGTACCGCTTCTGAGCCCTCTCCAGGCACTGCAGAGCTTTTGGTATGTTGCCTTTCACCACTTCCTCTTTCTCCACAACAACTGCCTGATTCACTGACTCAGACAGCGAATTCAAAGTGGCCCTTAAATCACCTTTGACTATCTCCTCCTTCTGGAGACCTTCTAATGAGATGGTTGGCTCTGACATGAAAACTTTCACTGTGTTGTGAACGTCGCCTGGTACAACATCCTCCACTGTTCGCTCAATTTGTGTTTGATTACGACCGAGGATGAGTTTTGTGCCCTTGATGTCGCCTCCAACAATTTTCTCTTTTTCTTCTTTGTCAGGTAGAGTCTCATCAGGTTCTACGTGTAGCTGTTTAAGATAATCTAGAGCCCCAGATTCAATGCAAGTGGAGTAAAAGTTGACATTTCCTTTTTCAGTGTCATCTACTGTTATCTTCACTGTGATATCCTTCTTGTCTGTGCTGGACAGCCTTTGAAGAGCACTCCTTATATCCCCTCTTACTATGTCCTCTTTCTCAGCAGTAACACTCTCTTGTTTATTCAGAAGGGAATATATTGTCATCTGTACGTCTCCTTTCTCATCCTCCTGGATGAGTATTCCATGTTTGGCTGAACCGTCCTCGTTGAAAAGGTTGTTTATAGCTTCCTGAATGTCACCTCGTAATATTTCCTCCCTTTCAATACTGCTGTCTCTCTCTTGGTTGAAAAGCTGTTGCACTGTTGAACTGATATTACCCTTCTCCTCTGAATCTATGACTATCTGCCTCTCCTTTCTTTCCTGTGTGTTCAGTAGGTTCATCATAATAGTCTGCAGATCTCCCCTGATCACTTCCTCTCGTTGAATCTCTGGAGCCTGCTTATTCATCAGTTGGTATTTTGCCATCCTAACATCTCCAATTTCATCAGTTTCAATGAGTATACCCTTCGACTTCACCATTTTCTGACTGTAAAGTTCGTCGAGCGTTCCCTTGATACTCTTGCCCAGGATTTCAGTCTTCTCCATTCTCGTCTCATTAAAATCATCAAATGGTGTCGTTTCAAAGAGCCACGTTGTTGTCTTTACATCCGCTTTGGGAATTTCCTCCTGATTGACAGGTGTATCCTCAGCCTCATCTACCTCTTTGATGTGGTCAAGAGGATTTTTCTCAAAGAGCCAGACTGATTGTTTAACATCTCCCTTTGCAACCTCCTCCTTTTGAACTGTTTCAATCAGGTTTTCAGAGCTCATGCTTCTTATTTTATCAATGGACTGGGTTTCAAATCTCCATTTTGCAGTCCTGACATCACCTTTTTGTATTTCACTCACATTAACGGTTCTAACAGATTCCTGTGACAAGGCATCAGACTCAAAACGATGTTTATTCACTCTAACGTTGCCCCCTTGAATGTCATCCACAGTCTTTATTAAAGCCTTATTTTCTTCAGCAATCTTATCAAGAGGCTGTGTCTCAAATTTCCACTTGGCAGAGGTGACGTCTCCTTTTTGCACATCCTGCTGTGTAACAGATTTGATTATATAAACCTCATCTGTGTCCCTGATAGCATCAAGGGGTTTGGTTTCAAACAACCACCTGGTTCCAACTACATCTCCACTTGTGACTTCTTCACTTGTGACAGTGGTGACCTCGTGGTAATGGCCCTCTTTGTCCTGAATGGCGTAAAGGGGCTGAGTTTCAAACATCATGGTGTAATTTCTCACGTCACCCTTCTCGTCATCATCGCGGACAATCTTTTGCATTTTCATCAGCTCTGTGTCCGTCTCAGAGGATTCCTCCCGAATTTGATCTAAAGAGTAGGTCTCAAAGATCAAACGGCCCTTATCTACATCTCCTCCTTGTACGTCATTCACTGTGCGGCTGCTCATCGATTCCCCTTCGCTATTGCGTATTGTGTCTATGGATTGATTTTCAAAAAGCCATTTGCAGTTCACCACGTTTCCTTTCTGAATGTCCTCTGTCTGAACTCTCTTGAGGTTTTGCATTACTTCCTCAGATGTAGAAGTCATGATGTCGGATGTTTGGTTTTCAAAAATGTATTTCATCCTTGACACATCTCCAGACGCAATGTCTATCTCTGTGACACGCTTAAAAGAGTCCGTCTCCTCTCCAGTGAGGTCCTCGAGTTTCTCAGTCTCAAAGAGAAAACAAGCCATTCTTACATCTTTTCCTCTAATGTCCTCTTGATTTGCAGTGCATGTTGTCAAAACGGTCTCTGTCTCGTCGTGGAGAGTGTCAAGTGCTTGTGTCTCAAAAAGCCACGTGCAGGTTTTGACATCTCCCTTAAGCATTTCTTCAGATTCATTTTCACCTTTTAAGTCCACTCTTTCATACAAGACATCCATTGGTTTTGTCTCAAATAGCCACTTGCAGGTTTTCACATCACCCTTCACAATGTCAAGATCTTTACTTACGATTTCCTCATCTTCAATATTGCTGAAGTACTTAATAGCATCAAGAGGCTGTGTTTCAAACAACCACTTTGCAGTTTTGACATCACCAGATTCTATTTCTTGTTTGGATATGCCTTTAATAATCTGGTAATTAGTAATGCTTTCATCAAATTGGTCGATTGGCCGTGTTTCAAACATCCATTTACATGTTGTCACATCTCCTTTGACAACCTCTTCGCGGCGCACTGTTTTCACCTCATGGAAGTGGCCTGAGCTGTCTTGCATGGCATACAAAGGATTCGACTCAAACAGGTTTTTATTTGACTTCACAGAACCAGATGTTACACCCTCTATGAGAATCTTCTGAGATTCATCCATTCTAGTTAAATCTGTGCTCTCAAACATGTACTTGTAGTTTGACACATCCACTTTATCAATTTCTTCCAGGTCGATTGTTCGGATGATTTCCTTCTGTTCCTCTCTAATCTGTTCCAGGGGTTGGCTTTCAAATCGCCATTTCTGATGTCTGACATCACCCCTCTCCTCATCAAGGGCTACTGTTTTTTTCAGTTTTCCCACCTCTGCAAGCTCCTTCAACTCCTCAGCTGGAATCGTTTCAAAATAATTTCTAGCTGATCTGACGTTACCTGCAATAATTTCCTCTTTTGTCAAGGGGCGAGTATTTGAATCATCTTTTAAAGTATCCATTGGCTGGGTCTCAAATACCCAGCAGTTCTTGCGAACATCTGCCCTGCAGCTTGTGCCATCCTCCTGTGTGAGGTCTTCCTCAACATTCACCGTGCGAGTAATCTCTTTCTTCTCCTCTCTTATATGCTCTAAAGGCTGACTCTCAAAGCGCCACTTCTGATGTCTCACATCCCCTTTTATTTCTTCATTTACTGCTGCTTTTTTAAGTTTTCCAACCTCAGGGCCAATCTTCCTCTCTGCTTGAGGGCTGCTTTCGAAAAAGTGTCTCGCAGATCTAACATTGCCCCCGATAATTTCTTCAATGGACTGAGGTCTGGCATTGGAATCATCCTTCAGAGAATCCATTGGCTGAGTTTCAAACACTAAACAGTGCTTGCGCACATCAGCTCCAACGATCTCGTTTGTCTCTATGTTTGAACTTTCCCACTCATCTAGAGAATTTAATGTCTTTATCTCAAACAACCACCTGCCCCAGTCTCCCTTGTTGCTGTCCTCCATGGAAAGACTACACACAAGTTTCAAAGAGTCAGGTTCTCCGCTTGTCACATCAAGAGGTTGGGTATCGAAAAGCCAACGTGAGGCAATAGAGTTCTCCAATTCAGTTTCAATTTTGCGCACAGACTTAATCTCCAGCATCTGGCTGGATTGTCCCATGATGATGCATTTAAACTGAGTGTCAAAAGTGGTTGTTACAGTTTTCACCTCATCAGTAATTTCCTCTAATACTGACCTTAGACTCAGCAGGTGGCTCTCGTCAATTGTCTCAGTGTGCCCAAGGCTTTCCATGTACTTATTGTCAATCATGTAAATGGTAGCATTTCCATCCTCTTCTGTGAATAAAACCTCTTTTGTCAGATCCTCCTCCTTATGCATTTTGTTTAGAGTATCCATTGTTTGGGTTTCAAACAACCATGCTGCAGCACGTACATCTCCTTTGTCAAATTTGTTGAATTTGTTTTTATACTCTGTTGAGTTGGTATTGGTTGAACCCAGCTTATCCATTGGTTTTGTCTCAAACATCCAAGCTGTGCGTCTCACATCTTTTCCAAGAATTATTTCCTGCTCAGTTATTTTCTTGTTGTCCTCGTCTTCATCTGGAGTTTCATCTTTGATGGTGTCTAGTGGCTTATTTTCAAACATCCAACGCATTGCCTGCACCTCCCCGGGGAGGATCTCTTCCCATTCCCCATAGTCTTCATCATTGATATCATCAGGACTACCACCATCATCCTCATACATGTACTCTTGGCTCTCTAACTGGTTGTTCTCAGTCTCATTGTAGTCATTGTAGTACTCTTTTTCAATATTTTTACGGACCTCAGGATGGATGTGCTTGTAAAGACGTTTCAGCTCATACATACTCCTCTGCTTGAAGTAAGCCTCTTTGTTGAGTGGGTATTTGGAAGGGTTTTCTGGTTCTGCAGGCTCAGGTGAGTAATGGCACTCAGGCATATTTTGGCTGTCTGATGGCATTTGTAGTAAGTCTGGAGGTGGGGGTGGAAGATAATCAGAATCCTCAGCCGGCGGGGGTGGAAAGTCCTCATAATCCATCACTGCAGCCATTGTGTCCTCTGATGCTTCAGTGGCTGATGTTTCATACACCTCACTAGTCACTGTGTTGTTTTGTGTCACATTTGAGCACCACTTAGATCGATTGATGTCACGTCCAATCTTATTAAAGAACAAAAATTATATTTGTGGGTAAATATAATATAATTTGTGGGATAATATAATATTGTAAATCCATTAAAATACATTGAAAGGTTAATTGTCCTTCTTATTGTGCTCCTTGTAGGCACAAACAAATAAACCACCATAATGAGTGAATGATTACATTCAGTACTTAAAAATACAGTTAATACAGTCTTCTTCATTCTTTACATTAAATATTATATACTTTTATATGTTTAATACTTTTCCCTAACTCAAGTGAAGTGCAAATAATACCTTAACTAGTTTTTGTGGAGCAGCCTCTTCTATTGTTCTTTCAAAGTGATCCCTCAGTTCTTTTGTGGTGTACCTGGGAAACTCCTCTTCTAAAAGTCAGCACATAAATATAAAGGCAGGCCTTAAATCATGATGACAGTTACAGTGCATATGGCAGAAAACAGAAATATATAAACAACGTCTTACCTTCATTTTGATGGTTTTCATAACTGGATTCCAAGTTATTGTCGCTGTGTGACACCTATGTGTATTTAAAATGAGAAAAGGTGAAAAGAAATTAATGAAGAAAAAAAAATATGCACAGCTACATTTCCCTATGAATGCAACTAATTTTTCAGTTCAATATAATGTTTTTAATCTCAGCCCAAACCATCAACGACAACTAAACAAACATTAATTACACAAATCTGATTGATTGTAAAGCTTTACTACACTGCCTGCAGTAACATGGTGACAGAGTTTAGTCAGTACCATCATTTCTTGGCTGAAGTTTAACTGCTGACTGCCTGGGATGACCTGCCTGCTGCTGCTCAACACTGTCACCCCAGAGTTTGAGGTTTCCTGTGAAGATGAAGACAGTGGTTGTCAAAAACAGTGAAAAATGTGTGCATGCCTCACACATACACAAACATGCACACACAAACACACACACACAAAGAGGACTTTCTTAAAGCGCCTTTAGACTGTGCAACAACAACAATTGTGTAAGTTTATTGCATGTCACGCTTTGCAAGACGGGTTTAATAAAATCTTGGTCACAATGTGTGTCAGTTTGAGGCATGTCAGATTATGCCATGAATATGTGGTGAATCGTAGTGCTACCATGTAAAAAGAGAAAGTATATGAAAACATAGGCATGTCATCTAACCTGACGCGCCAGATGGTTCTGTGTGTACAAACCATCTGGCGCAAAGATGTCCTTAGAAACTGTTTGGGAAAGGGCAGGCACTTTCAAAAAGTACTTGGCGGGTGATTGGATGAACCATCTGTCTATCACCATCTATCACAGGCTGTTGCTTCTCGCTGTCGTCACACCTAAACCATGCCCGTAGCTGCCAGTAGTTCTAGGATGCTGATTGGTCCAAAATACCAGTTGTTCGGCCACAAGCGCATAACTTGATGCCTGACAAAATGGATTCTTGCGTAATCTCGTGATCTTGTGAAACCAGCTGCCTCGCAAGGTAACATGTCATCAGCTTATGTCATCCATCTGCACTGCTTATATGTTTTGAAAATGTCACTTTTACCATCATTTTACTTTGTGTGTTCCATGGATGTATTAAGGAGAAGGTGTTTGATTTTTTTCCCCCTAAACTTTATTAAAAAATGGCACTCAGGAAATGTTGTGTTGACCAGTGTCTTCTGTGTCATTTCATGTTGTATTCTGATTGGTTTGGTTTGGAGACATGGGTCAAAATTTCTGACACTGTCAGAAACATCAGTGAGACGTGTCTCACAGTGCGAACTAGGACCACCATTTTGGATTGACGACCAAAGATTTCAACATATTTCTCTCACGGTTGTCACCTTCGTCTGCCCAAAATGGCACAATGTGGCTCACATCTGTGTCTATGATCCTCGTCATAGCCACAGATGTGAGATTACTCGACTCCAATTTACTCCACCAGTCAAAATGTAATACTATACAACTGAATACTATGCAGAGATGATGCTGGAACAGACTGTTCACTACAGTTTGAAATGACTAATCACAGATAGAGGCATGATGACAGAGAATGTCCCAAGCTGTTCCGTCATACTGTACCTCAAAGCAAAATAAGAAGTAAGAAATTCTTTTTTCTCTTTGCTCTGTTAAGTTTCTATCCACTGAATGGGGCTACAACATAAGTATGATGAAAGTGCCCTGCAGGCTTTCATGAGAGCTGGTAAAAATGTCAAGTAATATCTGGAACTTAAACCCACACACTTTGCTCTGGTATTGGTGCAATAAGATGTAATAAGAGCTTCAGTGTTAATATTCATTTTTTACTTGCAAAGTTCCCCATGCAGTGATGCAGATAGAAAGCTAAAAGTACAGGTGCAATCAGAAACCACCTCAGGTCTGTAGAAATGTTACCCTCATTTAACCAGAGGCATCTCAGTCTCTTTCATGCTCGTAGCATTAGTCTCATGAATGCGTAAATTGCGTTCTCATACGTGTACCTGCACAGTTCTGTGATGAAAATGGAACTGGGTTACATGTGATGTTGCAGTTTCCTGGGTCTCAAATTGTTTCCTCACACTGGCAAGTCCCCCAGGCAGGGAACAGACCTCCGACTCCTCCATGACCTAATGAAGCAGGAAATATCATTAGCTGCCTCCACTTCTACATGACCTGAAATCAAACTGATGCTTAATAGGGCTATTCTGGTATGTGTGTGGCAGGTATAATGCTGTGTGCGGTTTATGCAGTTTTTCTCTCTGCAGACACACACACACACACACACACACACACACACACACACACACACACACACACACACACACACTGTACTGCATATAATAGCTCCAAATTCTTTTGACTTCTGAAAGCTCTTGCAAAGTAAAGCCGACAACATTTTAAGTTTTCTACAACCTTCCTCTATAATCTGCCCAGTGAAGGTAGTCTCATGTGTCCCCTCTATTTATACATTCCCCTCTATTTGTACTGCATATGCAAGACTGCTGACCCCCCTCCTTTCCCAGCTGCAAAACTGTCATCACCTCCACTAATACTGCATGACAACATCAACAATAATGGTGACAATACCAGCTCAGTGTGGCGCAGCTAGTGTACAATCCTAACTGCTCTTCAGCAACTGGAGACTATATACAACATACAGCAGGAATGCAAACAAACCAATATAGTGATGGCAAATTATGGTCATGAATAGTTGAGTCTTAATGACACATGTGTTCTTTTTAACGCAGGCAGCTCTGGTAGGTATAGTACAGTAACTACATGCTGTGTTTGAAACAATACATGTCCATGCACAAACTAAAGTACCCCGCTGTAGATGGTGTTGTCTGCTTGCTTGGAGACAGCTGCTTGGTACATGGCCTCACAGTTGGTCAGTGGGATGACCTCTGAGTCCACAGAGTGAATCCGGTTCCTCTGGTTTAAATCTTTCAGGAAGTCCTGCCCTGGTTAAACTTGCGCTGCCAGCAGCTATGGCACATAAGAGCCAAAAACTGTTTTAAAATTCAAATCCTTCTTACATGTGTTATTACAGAAGGTGTCATCTAATTATTAAGAGGTAGCGCACAATACTTAGTGTTGTAAACACATGCAATTAAAACACTGCTTAGGATGTCAGATCTCTTTTTGTTTGTGCTATAATGTTTTGAAAGCCAGATTAGTTGCAAGTACAAAGAAAATGACTTTTTTAAAGTATAAGTTTAAGACTGGTTTAAGATGTTCTTGTTTATAGCAGGTAATGGCTCATACATTGATTATTTAAACATACATTACTGCAAACTATACCAGTCTTGTTTGGATCCACTTTGTGATGTTTGTTCGGTTTGTAAAATGATGATATATTGACCAAGAAAACTAAAGAGGGCTGTCATGCAGAGTGCAGGTAGTGCTCTCATGAATAATACATTCAAAATGCTCTAGAGGGACATTATTTAAATCAATTAGGCCAATGTTTTCTGACGTTCAGTTACTCACAGGACACAAACGATTTATTACACATATAGAAACTTGCAGCTGTCTGGAGTGACAGTTTTTTTTATGATGTGAGGTGATTTTGGTCCAGGCCTTTTTAGTACTGTCAATCCCAAACTGAACTGATTACACTGAGTTTTTAAGAGGTTCATGACTCACATCAAAGAAGTGATTGCTCCTTTAAATCAGTGTGTTACTACTCATATTGTATCGATAAAGGCGCTGTTTGTAGACTGCACATCCAATCAGGATAGATAGATATCATTTTTTTATGATTTTGTAGATAAACCAGGATGTGGAATTAGTGATCATCTCAGGCATAATTAGACTGAATTCATGTCTGGAAATTGAACCAATCAGCAGTCCAGAACCAGAAGAATATTATTGTCACCTTGCAGAGTATTGCAATGTGCTAAAAAGACAGTCGATGACATAATAAACTCTTCCAACTCACAGACTCCTTATCTGACCAACTGTTGACTCAACATTTTTGTCTCTGTTTGCAAAATCAAAGTATTAACACCTCAGTTGTTGTGGATATACGTAAATGTATCTGATGCAAATATAAGGATAAAATATATAATACACATTGTTTTGATGATTGAGAAATCTCCATAAGACTATCAATTACTTTGGAGACTTAATAGCATAAAGCAAAACCTCTGCTCTGCTCTGTGGTGAATAAGCAGCACTTGAAACCACATCCATATCACACTTATTGTAATATCAAGGATAACTTCAGCAAAAGCTGCCAGACTGGCGTTGTGAGATTATATTTGAAATCTGTAATATTATTTATGGCAGTGAAGGACAGATTTAATCACTGCATATTATTTTTCAAAGTAGTGAAAGCTCAATAAAGTACTGAGTCAGTGAAATCCCAAATGAGATCCATTTTTTAAAGTCAGTTCTTTGAGTTACAGAGAGCTACAAGTGATAAACTATTTAAAAGTAAAGTGAACCTCTAGTAATTGTAACTCATTGATGCTGGTTTCTACGGATCATGGCCAAAAGACCTTTCATAATAACCAGTGGTGCATTGCACCGTTGTAAGCTGCTTTTTATTGGCATTTTTCAGTATTTTGCTGGCTGTTATTGATTTCTAGCTCACCAGTCCACCAGGGTGACCTATTTTAGCCTTGGAGGGATGGTGGGTATGTTTGTGTAAACCAATCAGTCTGTTAAGGGAGATAAGAGGCAAGTATTAAAAGACTCTTAAAATTAGGCCATTCAAAAATGATGAATCTTGACTTAAGCAGAAAACTTTCACCAGTGGTAAATTCTGTACTGCAGCCAATTCCAAATCAGTCCTTGAACTTCAGGAATACTGTATATATTGTTAAATGTTGTGATAGGAACTGAAAAATTGTAGCCAGAAAAATCTGTCAACAGTCTTAAGCTATCTCATGACACGTTAGGTTGGCTTGAGAGCTCAAATAACAAGAAAGTGAAGTAATCTAGGCGCCATGTACTTGCAAAAATAAATCAAGCCTATTTTAAACATAACCATGAAAGGGTCGTGTTTCTTTGTGAAATATAGAGGAAAGCTTGGGGGTCAAGGCTTTCCTTTCCAAAAGCTTTTAGATAGTCTGCATTGATAACCTTGTGTTGCTACTTTATTGGTAATTACTCTTCAGTATTCATCATTTCATGGCATGCCTGGCAACGTGGAAGTAGAGCAGCATAACACCTAGAGGAACTGGCCTTGGTACAAACAGCACAGCAGCTCAGAACTCCATCTTTTTGGAATTAGTTAAGAAAATAAATTGAATCTTTCCTCGAGCCAAAATTTAAAATTCCAGAGCTAATTTTGTATTTTAGTCACAGTTTAGTTTCCTGCAGGTCTAACATTAGATTTGTATTTTGTCCCTGTATTTTGAGTGCAGGGATACTCAGCATGAGGATAATGTTAATGAGAGAATACAATCAAGATTTTTTTATTCAAAGCCAAACATCAAATAACTTTCAATGTTTTTCTGTGTAAATATCAAAACCTTCATTTCTGGTGGCCCATTTGCCAGGAGATTTTTATAACCTATCATCATTTTATTTGCATACAGATTGGTTAACATGAAAATATAATTTAAAAAGCCTAAAATCGTTTACATATTTAACAAAATCCCACCCAACACAAAGACACAAACACCTCTCTCAGAGTGTTCATTACCTACCAGGTAAGGATGATAGTGAATTATAGAAATATGAGCTCAATAGGTAGAATCCCACACGATGGCCACTGCACCCCAGCCTGCAGGGTCTTTCCAAGCCAAAAGCAAATCCCAGTCAGTGTTGGAGACCAGCTCCAGTAGTATGTGTTCACCTCTGTCCAACGACCAGACGGTGACAGCTGATTTTATTTTAGACCCTCCGCCCACTTGCAAAAGATGGGCCTGGGGTGTTTTTTTTTAGAGAGTGAGGCCTCCGTGCCTCCCATGTCAAGTCCCTAGAAAATCCATATGGAAATACTTCCTGTGCAGATGCTTGTGTACTAATAAATCAGGTCACCCTAGTTTCATCATCACAGCTTCCATCAGAGTGCATTGCAATGTGTACTCATGCAGCAGCTGTTACCGCCTGTCATGATATGCCAAATTATAGACACACAAATCCACAACAAATGAGAAATGAGAATCTCTCATTATTCAGAGCTCCTGGTAATCCATGAACAGTGTAAAGTGGATGTCAGGCAGGTGAAAATTCAAGTGATAGTAAATGGTGGTGAAATGTGTTGGCTGTGCGCTGTGCTTTGCAGTTGGTCTGAAATGGGGTCAGTGATGTAATGCTATTTGTTGAGGAGAGGACGGTTAAGGGAGCTGTAAATATGATGAGAGACACCTCTGAGCGTGGAAGTGTTAGCCAGCTCATCTTGTTTGGCCCAGCTGGAGACGGTGGCGCCAGCCTGACTCTGGCATCTCATGGAAGCTAGGCCAGTGTTTGGAGACCAGACATGTCTGCCAGGCATCTGCATGACCCCGTTCATATACAGCATGTGTAACTCATACCTGCCTCTCTGAGATGCTCTGGATTCTTGCTCCCACCGAAGCACACAGATGACTGAAATGCAAAAGATGTTGTCCACCTGTTTTTCCTCATCATTTAACTTGTAGATTAATATGATCCTGGCATTTACTCAAGAGAGTGTAATGTTGAAGTGGTTTTGATAACCTTAATTAAAGCAAGAGCAAGAAAGGATTATGGTGGAATCTGAACATTAGAGGTCTCATGTTCTTTTCATGATGACGCTGCTTTATTCAGCTTGAAGCAAGTCCTCTGTGATCTATAACAGAGTTAAGTCATGCAATGAGGGAGAAAAAAACATATTAAATTCTCTCTCCTCTCTCTCTCTCTCTCTCTCTCTCTCAAACACACACACACACACACACACACACACACACACACTTACACCCAGTGCCAAGAAGAAAAGACCAGTCTGATGAATATTAAGCTGAATATTTCAGTGACAGCATCTTTCACCACTTCACTGTGTCTACAGCTTTACTGTGATGTAGCAGGACCTTTGGTTAAACAAACATTGTAATAATGTGGACTACAATTATTATTATGTACAAGCAAAGAGAAAACTCAGGTAAAATGGCTGAAGCTTGTGTTTGGAATGGCACATTAAATGTATCTTCACTACCTGTGCATATTTACAGTCCATTTGTTCTTAGATGGTTACACATTTCATATTGTTCTGGCTCTTTACTCCGACACATTGATGATTTAAGTGCAAACTTTCACTGAAATCACACTTAGTCATCCTTTTTGCAGTCAAAAACAATGCCTATGTGTTTAAGTGTAACTTTTAATTGTTTTTTTATTATTAAAAGGAAGAAAAAAAAGGTGTTTGGGGATACATTTCAAGTACATGCCCTTCTCAGTAGCTGTGTAGCTGTGGTATCTGTGTTTGATTGACAGCAGCTGGCAGGCTGAGCCCCCACAGGAAAGTAAACAAACAACTACAAGTCATGGGCAGACACGGTGCTGTTCGCAGTAGTACTGAAGAGTGAGGACTACTCCAGCATCTAATGGGACCAAAGTGACATTTGCAGGTACGTTTAAATGCTGTTTAATGTGCTGCAGCTGAGCAAGCTAACTCCTTATGTCCACAGGACCCGGCTTAGACACGGCTCCGTACCAGCTCCATCGTAGTCTCAATGTCCACTGGAAACGTTCCAGAAGTGGAGTGTCAGTTCTTCAGCAGCCACATTCATAATATAGTTCAGAGTTGGTTTAGTGACATTTTTGTTTCACAAGCATATTGAACCAACACTTTGTCACTTCTCCTCTAACTTTCTCTGTAACCACTCAATTTACATGTCAATATAGCCAATCTCACAGCACAGCTGCTGCTGCTTTATGGTGTCATTAACCTGTATTTTTGTTCATTTTGTCAGACGATGTGGTGACCAAAAAATAATGATTTCATCTGCAGTGCAATAGCTTTTTAATGACTGCTGGTTGAGGTAGTATTTATGAGGCATGATCAAATGTCACTTGGCTTCCGATGTCTGACAATGGAAACTGAAAAATAGGTAAATAACCTTATGGTGAATTCAGTTGCACTAAAACACAGTATATGTGATCACAGAGAGCAGGAGGCGACTGAACAGAGGTTTGAAAGAACACTAAAATTGAGTTAAGACAAAGTGAGTCATAACAAATGAAATGCATTTTAATAAAATCCAAATTTATTGTAAGTCAACTGTCGTGCTTTTGCCATCAGGGCCCCTCGGCTTTGGAAGGACCTGCCTAAGGAGATAAGGCTCGCAGAATCAGTGACTTCTTTTAAATCACTTCTTAAAACCCATTCTTACAGACTTGCTTTTATTTAATGTTGTCTTTCAAGCATCTTTGTATTGTCTTTTCATCTTTTTATCATCTCTCTATTGTTTTTTTGTGTTGTGTCTTTGCTTTGCATTGTACTACTTTTGCTTTGTCTGTCAAAGCACTTTGTAAACTGTGTTTTTAAAGGTGCTATATAAATAAAGATTATTATTATTATTATTGTTAATAATTACAGGCATTGATATATGTACATTCACAAGAGAATTTCACACCTCAGAGACGCGATCTGTTCCAGCAAAAATAGACCTGACATGTAAATCAGAGTGAGGCAAAGACAGGGCTGAGACGTGCGGCTCGTGGTCACAGTGGCTAGAATGGCAACAGATCATCAACAGCAGCCGCTACGGAGCCGGAAAGTGACGCAGCTGGATGCAGTGGACATTGAAGAGGACAAGATATGTGTTCATGTTTGTAAGTTAAATAAGAAGGAGACTTTAGAAAAAAAACAGGGCTACAAATTCCTACACAGTTTATCCAATAACACCCTCACATTAAATCTAAAATTCAGCACTACAACCACATTTCCACTGTTTCATTTCTAACCCCATGTGGTGAAGTAGAGAGCCAGCACAAAAAATGTGTCACTGTCCAAATACTTGACCACTACATGACCATTACTTACTATTACATTCAGCATTGGTTAATATGTAAAACATCGTGCCACATGGGAAGAGGGAATAGCTTGTAAGTTATAATATCAGTGAGCTTGGGGGTGTTGAATGCGACAATTAATAACAAATAAACATAATTTACAGGAAATCATAAAAAAGGAAATAGTTTTTTAATGAATATATACAGACTGAGTAAATGCTATTTGCTTTCTTAATCATTTCTGTTCATGTGCTGTTGAGAAAGGCACTAAAACTATTACTTCTTCCTCCAAAAAAAAAAAGAAGCTCATTACCAAAACACAAGTGTTTGGTGGAGCCTTAATGTCTGGATGAGTAAACCTCACTCCTCTTGCAACTACTCATCAAGACTGTTACTGTAAATATCTGTGAGCTCTTGGTCACAGTGCCTGATTAAGTAAGAGAGAAAGACCCAGAGGAGATGCCTCTGAGCTGAGGAAACAAATGAAATGTCCCATTGACGAAGGCTGACAGACCTTTTTGCCTGACATACTGTGTGATGGCACAACTGGTCTGGATGTCAGAGGCAATAAAAACACTGTATACCGTCCGAGGTCGTAATGACATAATGTCATAGACTAATGATAGCACATGGTCTTAATATGATGGCTGGTATTTCCTGTGTAATAGTTATGATTGCTAATTTTCCACACACGTCTTAGTTTAATGAATGTAAACAAATAACAATGGTTTCAGTTTTATTGCAACACTAAGCTGGCATTAATTGCAATACCAAATGTTCATCTCTGCAATTCCACAAAATACATCAATAATCTTTGAAACATGCAGAAATAAGCCACTGATAATTAACAACCCTGTCATCAGCGTAAGAAAATTTACGACAGCAACAATTCTTATTAAATCTGTAATAACAGTGAATTATGACACGTCACCTCCTGTTTTATCACCTATCTACTACATAACTGCTGATACATAAAATAATTTTATATGCATTTTGACTGCACTGCATGGTTTCATCCATTACTTGGGTAACTTAGATAGCAAATATATCACTGTTTTTGGAAATTCTGTTGAAATATTGCCAACAGTGTTTTCATTTTGATCCACTCCCCAGTCGAGGCTCGGTGCAGCTCACATCAGTGAGCACTGCATGCAGACCACAGGCAGATAGCACCATGGAGTGCATGACAATGAGCCACATCTCCGCCAGATGCCATTAGAAGGGAGGCTGTGAATCAGGCTGGGATTCTTGGATTCACACACTTGCAAAGATAAGCTTTTTTATTTTGTTCTTTTTTATGCTTTAACTGGATCCACATTTAGAGTGAAAGCAATACCTCAAAAAAAAAAAACCCTCAAAATTTGAAATTATTAACTACCAAATCTATCTAAAAGTGCTCCACTATTCTTGTGATTTCTTTCACTCTGGCATTTCAAAATTAATTTTTTATTGCTATGGCTTTTGATCATCTCAAGTGGGAAAATATGTTATGTATGAACTGAAACGAAGAACGTAGATCATGAAGCCCAACAAGCCTAACGGATGATGTCAGGTGTGAGAGGCCAGTGATATGCTGAATTTTAAGAAACGGTATGAGGCAGTGTCTGTACACTGTGGCGTCACATAGAGTAGCAGCAGCTCTCTAAGCTCCTCCTGGTCTGTGGTCTGTGTGTGGTGGTCTCTGCTGTGCACAGAAAGTATCACTTTCTGTTGGCTGTTGACCACAGGCCACCTGGTAGTAGTCCACTGAAGGGAGCCATTTGTACATACATATCATACATCTCAACCAGCGAACAAGTTAAAAATGGAATAATTAGTTTGTATATGGAGGGTTGTGAAATATAATGGAGGACACATAGTGTTTATGTGCTTTCCAAATTTCAGTGTGGAACAAATTGGAAACAATTTCAGAGCATAGTAAAATAATGTAACGGTGTGTGGCACATCGTTGATTGGCGCTAACTCTATTACTGCAGATAGAGAGCCAAGAATGAGAGGAAGCTATTTGTTCATTATGAGGAAGGTCATTATCTTTCACAAGCTGCAGGCTCCTGTGATCCACAGAAAACATTACAAGATCTAATTTATACCAGGCACACAATATACCCACTAACTTCCCAGCCTGCTCTATGATGACAGTCCACACAAACACACCAATGGAAAACGGACAACTGACGACTTCTACTTTTTTTCAGTAGGATATAATGTTTACCATCTTAATTAAGTGATTTAGCATGCTAACATTTGCGTCACAAAGTAGAAGCAAGTAAGTAGGCTGATGGGAATGCCATTAGTTTTGCAGGTATTTTAGTCATAAACCAAAGTATATATACTTGACCTGATGGTGGCGCTAGCTTTGTACAATTTATCCTGAGGGGGACATGATCTTGGAACCAAATTTTGTGGCAATCCAACCAATTGTTGTTGAGACTTTTCACTCACAACCACTAATGTCAAACTCATAGTGACACTAGAAGAATAGTTGATTGATCGTCAGGTCATTAGATTCATCATCTGGGTGCCATAAATGTCTATATAAAGTTTAATGGATTTCCATTCGATAGCTACTGGTCTATTACCATAGATATATACACGTAAAGACCGCATCTGGTCTGTGGGAAGTGCCTCTGCTGCTGCTCTATTCCAGTGATGATCTGTCTGTTTTACACAGTAGAGAGTGCAAGACTTTTATGCTACGTTTGGATGTGCTACTGAGAGAAATGCCAAAACCAAGGAACAAGGAATAACATTTCGTAGGTGAGTAGTTATTTTACCACATTCTACTGTCAGCAACATGTTGACTTTAATATACTGTTGTCACTTTGGAAGATGTGTTTGATATTGGTGAACCTATTCTGGAAATTCAGCATAGCATTGACAACCATCACTTTAGCCTCTTTGTTTGTGAGCAGCTTTCACAAATTGAGACAACATCACACAGCAAAAGTCCAAACTCTGTAACTGTGGCAGTTTTGTTACTTAGTGTTGTTCCAGGGTTATTAGTATTTGCAGTAGGACTTTCCTATTGTTAAGTTGTGAGTGAAGTAATAATAATAATAATAAACTTTATTTATAGCACTTTTCTTAACAATGTTACAAAGTGCTTCACAAAAAGACAAAATACAATAACACAATAATAACAATGGAATATAAATTGATCAAATGAAATAAAATAAAAAGTGAATTTGCAGCTTCCATATTGACAGCAAACCTGGTTACAGCCACATGCACTCATAAGAGCAACAAGCACCTATCTGATGATCTCCCTCAAAGACCCAAAGAATAAACAGTATTTTTACATTGACTAAGCTCTTCATCTGTCTCATACACTAACATGCAGGCCAAAACTCATCTTCATTTTATACTTTATGTATATTTATGCATACTTTTTGTAAATAGTGTGAGAAATGTCAGTAGAGTGTGTGTGGTAATATGAATAAAAAACAGGATTGTGACTTTCTATTTTCTGCATTTAAAAAGAATCTTCTTTGTAGCCACATTACAACGCAATAAGAAAATAGAATATACTTACAAAATAATTACACAAGGAAGGCTCAACTTTGATTAATTGTAGTAATAGCTTACTGTTATTTTGTATGAAACATAAGTATTTAGGTATGAAAACCATAATTTTTGATCAACTAAGTATTCTGAATTACATGTAATACAGAATACTTAGTTGATCAAAAACCATAAATTTTTGTGAACAATTGACAATTCTGTGAACCAAAACAGCTAAAAATTTGAATGAGTTATCATAATACATAATAGCTGTAAGAGCCGATAGACTTCTTCCCACAAAACACTTGTATGCATTCGGAGGCACAACTATCCCGTTCAAATATGGCGACTGGTTGACACACGCCGTCACTAGAGCCAAGTACACATATGTACATATGTAACACTTATTTAATGTTGGCTTGATCAAATAAATGTATGTTAACATCAGTGTCATATTTGTGGGACAATTAAAAAATAATAAGTGTATGATCAATACCCTGTGTATATACTTTACTACTTACTACCATTATTATTATTATGTAATGTGTATCTGTGATGTTTTTCACTGTGCTACAGCTGCCATATAATCCTTCAATAAACTACCAATGATTTTCAACACATAATTAAGATGTTAATTACTGAGCAGCAATAAATGAAATGTGATGACTCAGAGGTTTAAAAGCCTTTTCTATAAAACCTCATCTTTTTAATGCACAGAGTCATTTGAAACCTGTGGTGAAAGACCTTCATCAGGGAGATGAGTCTTGAGCAACCACAGAGAGAGTCGCACACATACAAGAAATTATGTACTCTGGCTCTATCACTTGTAGTTTCATGCGAACAAGGAAAAACATCCCTGGCAAGAGTGGAGTATTCTAACCTCTGTGGACACCAGCAATAATAAGTGATGCAGTCACAGATAATAATATGCATACTTCTTTATCTTTATTTGTGTAAATGCCTCAGGAGGCAATGAGGATACAGTATACCGCTTAGCTGCTAATCGGCACCATGGGGCTCAGAAATACCTCTACTTTGGTCTTCAGATTGTTTGCAAATTAAAAAATGCTCCTGAAGGTGCATCTCCTGCTGCTTCTTTGCAAAATTAGGTACCACAAATCTTAAATTGAAGCAGTGCCATTGTTTCTGCTTGGAAACTGCAGCAAGGAACCCTCTCACATTTCTCACACGTCAAAACACTTGATGGGCTGAAATCAAATTCTTGTAGGAGAGGAAATGCTAAACAGGCATCTGAGAGTCAAGAAACAAAGCTGAAAGCAGAGATCCTCGGGAGGCTTCTTGTTCCACTGGCTCAAAATATGTCTTTCCTAAATATCGTTGAAATATCTATTCTCACTTTCAAATTGACACTCTGATCTCTTATCTCTCCCACTACCATTCACACAAAATAATGCAGGTGTTCTTGCTTGTGGCATGAACAGAAAAAGTATCAGCCAACCGTCATAACCAACATGCCTATTTCTGACATTTAAGTGCTGCTGTGTACAGATTAGATGTTCGTTTTAGACCTGAAGTAGTTTACAGTATTTAGAACGCAGTTAAAGCTTCCCAGACTCTATGTTTGTCCCTGATATATTTAGTGTGGTGTTGGGTCACTGGCTGCTGTAGAAAGGTGGTTTCCAGCATGATCACTGAATATGAACAGCACACACTGTCAAAAATGTAACACACAACAGGCACACGCTCTGAAAGCAGTGGAACAACATATATCATATACATGCAAAATACTTTAAGTACTGTATTTATACAACACAATCACAGTATTAGAAGTCAATGACATTCAAATGAGCAATGTCAGTAATGTGTTGCAGTGTGTCAGCCTATTTTGGTTAATACTCCTTTAATATAAAGCAATGCGTGCTCAGCCCACTGTTACAGGCTGCAGTCACATGTACAGAGAGTTAAATACAGGAAAGAATAATTTTATTTTCTGAAATTCATTTCATTAATCATCAAGAGGGCCTAAAAGGGTTCATATTTCAAAAGTAAAATGGCAAAATTGATTGTTTGAGAGCAGATTTTTGTACTTTAGAGAGTGCCAGACTAGCTGTTTCCCACCATCTAGGCTAAGCTAAGCTAACTAATTCTTTGCTGTAGCTCCAGTTATTGTACACATGAGAGTGGTTTCAATCTTGTGAAGTAATTCTGGGGGAAAAAAGTGGATAAGTGTGTCTCCAAAAATGTCGAACTATTACCTTAAAAGTTCAAATTGCAATTTGTTGATCAAACAAAACATTTCAGTAGATGATATCACATTGCAGACTCACATGGGTTGTATTATCAAAAAAGACATAATTTACAGATTTGTCCCTAAAGACTTCCATCTGTTACTAATCGTGTACATCACAGAGCCAGACTGAGTGAGCATGGGCATTGCCTGGCCTGGGCATTCGGGGCTGTAGCCCTGAAGATTTTATCTTAAACCCTGAATAATTCTCCCTTTTGAGCGGTTTGTCACTAAAGAAGACAGCAGTGTTGTAATTTTGTATCAGCGAATGTAACGGAGGCAAGACCAATAAGAGAGGGTTTACAGGAAAATACGTAGAAATACATGTCTTATTTGCTGACAGGTCTCTGTCAATTCTTCAAACGATGGGGTTACTATGCCAAACGCTAGCTTACATATTCAGTCAGTGTGAGGAAATAATGGATATGCAGAGTTTTTACCAGTAAAGGGCTTTAAGCTGAAGCAATGGCAACATCCTCTCATGTTGAACCAAGAAAACAAAGTGTGTAAATGTCTGTATGAGTTCCAGGTTACGTGAACATAATATGAGCAGAGCATAAGTTATATATAGCTAACGTACTTTGCACTGCCCCGTAGTCAGCTAAACCGTTAGCAATGATAGCTTAGTTGTGCCTGTCGTTGGCTAGCAAGACCAAACTAGCCTAGTCTCATGTTAGATAGCCAACAAGTTTTATATTTTATTGGTCTGGTAGTCCTACAAACAGTGATAACACCCAAGGCAAGTTTTATGACCAATCCAACTTTATTTTGATCATGTGACACATTGACAGCTAAATTACCACAGCTTTCATAAAACAAAACTTAAGGCTACTAGCTGATAACGTTAGTCCGTTTAAAGAGTTTGCTCACTCACGAGAGACATCAGATTAAACTAGGAAATAAACAGTGAATCTAAATGATTTAGACACTGCAGGTCAGTGTCAGGTGTAATATACAGTATATTGTGTAATCATATATTGTTGTTCATATCAAGTAGGTCCATCAGCAATGATTTTCCATCATGTAGGTCTAGTAATAATGGTAGTAGGTATCTGACATGACGCTTATTTTGGTTTGAGACATTCAAGTGGCTGAAATATTTATGTGCAGATTATATAATGAATCAAATCCAAACTCTTCCTTCCTTCTCCAATTTTCACATTTTAAATGATGTGTAGCCCTCACATGCAAAAAAAAAAAAAAATGCATGGAAACAGTCTATTTAGAAGTATGTTTTTAAAGTTTTTTGAAGGAGAAGAATCTGGGCTCAGCCCCTGATGGTTAACAGTCCAGCCAACGCCCCCGGCTGTGTGTTTGCGCCTCATAAGAGACTGAAGACAGAGGGATTTTTGTGAAAGCTCCAATCTTTCACACCCAGCTGTCCAAAGCTGGCCTTTAGGAAAAGTCTCATTTGAGAATACTGATGGACAGAATGGAAGCAGCTCATGTAAATCTCTAGGAAAGCAATGACTTAACTATTACAGCTCTCTCTCCTCTTTTCTGTACTATTCTATTTCACACGTAATTGTACTGTACACTCTTTGTAGATTCACAGAGACTCTCTGTTTTCCTTTTCCAAAATATATAAAATGTGTTTTAAAAATTGGTACTCTTTATAAAGGGTTTATCAGCATTAATTAATGGCTCAATTAATGGTTAATAAATAATTTACTAATGCTTTATAAATCATTTATAAGCCATTAATAAGCATAACTTTGGGGTTGCCAGGTTGTGAAAGACCCCTCCTTTCTAGGCCACAATAACATTTGCTTTATCTCGCTAATCCTCATTAATGACTTATTAAATATTACTGCAGACCTGGTTACTCAGAAAATGTGAAACGCTAACCTTTTATCAATGACTTATAGTTATTTATAACTGCAGGCTCGATGACTTAGGAAATTTGAGACACTAACCCTTTATGACTTATCAGAAAGATGGTGAGACATTTAACCCTTTATTAATGATTCATATCATTTATAACTGTGGGACTGACGACTTACTGGAAAGTGTGAAACATGTAACCCTTAATTAATGATTAATAATCATTTCTGATGATCTATTCGGTCACTTGTTCAGGGACATATAAAAAGCCTATCCAGTGTGAATGCAGTCTCAGCATTTTGCAGCCTGTAAAAAAAAAAACTCTGAAAAAATGCTTGATAATTGTTGTGGTAATACTAGACTGGTACTATTACAGCTTCACCCAAAAGAAGATTTAGTAATAAGTTCTTGGGTGTTTTAAATGGTAAATAATTGCTTAATAGTCACGGTAACAGATGAGTCATCAGGCCTGCAGTTATAAATAATTATAAGTCATTAACAAAGAGCTAGTGTTTCACATTTTCTAAGTCATCAGGTCTGAAGTTATATTTAATAAGTTATTAATGAAAATAATTAAAGTCTGCAGTGTTAAATGTTAATAAATTGTTATTAATGTATTTTCATCTGGATGCCCTGCAGCCCTTTAGAAGGTAAGAGCTTGAACAGTACCTCAGAGGTGTCTTACCAACAAATTAAATAAAGCAAATGTTATGATAGTATAGAAGGGAGGGATTTTTCACAACCTGGCAACTCAGAAATTATGCTTATTAATGGTTTATAAGTGATAAAGCATTAGTAAATGACCTATTAACCATTAATTTAGCTGTTAATTAATGCTTACAAACCTTTAATAAAGGGTAGCTTATCAGAAAGTGGTACCAAAAACTCAAATATTGCACTGGTAAATGACACAACACTTTAAAATTAGGTTACTCTACCGAAAATGTATAGATAAAATCCAACATTGCACTTGATTCAATATTTCACAGACCATAATGCCAATTATGCATAATGCATATTGCCAATTAAGGAGAAATATAGAAAATGCATCTTTTTACTGTAAAAAACACATTAAACTCACACACCAAACTACATAAGGCAGTTTTCACACACTCCAAATGTTGCTGTGTTCGTCAGTCTGTCCAAAACATTCTTGGTTTCTCACATTATGATACTGGTGGAATTCACAAATTCATTAAAAGCATTGTGGAAAAAGCTAGAATGTCTGTAAAAGAAACAGACAGACAGTCTATATCACACTGAGGTCTTTGATGCACAGAGGGAAGTGTCCCCTGGAGCCAATAATCAATTCTTCCTGGCAAAGCCTACCCACACATACAGGTACTTTGTGTTTTCACGCCTCCAGCCAACCTTCACAGCTACCACCACTGAGAACAAAAAGCAGGCAGCACTTTGTTTCTGATGCTCAGTAGGGAGGGGCCTACCCACCATGCACTGTTTGTGTGTGTGTGTGTGTGTGTGTGTGTGTGTGTGTGTGTGTGTGTGTGTGTGCGTTCTTGTGTTTTTGGATCCAGAGATTTTTCTGTGTGCATGTGGAGTGAGTAGCAGGCAGCAAAGGGAAAACTCCGAGTTGGTTGACTACACTGTGACAGAAGCACACACACACACACACACACACACACACACACATATAACATATACATGCAACATTGCACTTGCTGTGGTTTTGCAACTGTTCAAGGTTTACTTTAGGGACTCCCGCTCTGGCACAGTATGTTCAGTACCAGGCATTTTCAGGGCCTGCCAATCAATATGACAGAAACTTTGGGAAGAAATATCTATCAACTGAGTAGTTCATCATTGAATAGAGTTAAGAACAATCACTCAGTTGCATGGCAAGGGCAAAGTTCTACAATAACATCAAGAGGTCTTCAGTGCTGCACAAAGATTTTTTTTTTACGTCTGTAGTCACGTCTGCGAGTTCGCTACAACATGAAGGCCATTTTCCCTCTGTGCAGTCAGCCTGAAATGAATGTAAATTATATTTGAAGTTCTACCCTCATATTTCTCTCAATTCTTACTTATTCATCCTCAGAGAACTGTTGTGATGATCTCAGATTCATCTAATTTTTATGGGTTAACATGGGTTGAATTCACAGTTCAGATAAACACACAAAAAAGGCAAGATTAAGGGAAGTTATGTAATGTTTTATATTTATAGGGCACTATTCAGGGTACAGAAAGGCGCTTTACATGACAAATTAAGTGAGTAAGAAAAATAACCGAAAACACAACACAAGAGTGGAGTAGTGCGAGACATACAATCAAATATTAAAAGGTGAGTTTTGAGTTTCTTCTTGTAGCAAGATCAAAACAGTCAAGGGTGTGTTTGGGGTGGGCAGGAAAGTTCTGAACCTGAGAGCGTTTATTAAAGGATAGACAGGTTTGCAGTTTTTCAAGTCTGTCTTAAAACAATATTCAGGTTCTCGTATGAACATAGAGGCAGGTTTTGCTTGCTTTAATCACTCCTCTCGTTCATACTGACCATTGGAAGATCCCCTCCAAATTTATTTAAATGCTTATCTGAAGATAATCTGAGGTTTCAGCAGTCTTAGCTGGTCAAATATCCCACAGTTACAGTCTGTTTTAGTAAATTCCCTATTTGTGTCTCATGTTTTCCTGTTCAGCTGCAGTGGAAGGAACATAACAAAAATTACTTATATTAAAAGTGCATTATGAAGGGATCTTCTAATGGCCAGTCTTAACAGGTGGAATGACCACAACAAGAAAAGCATGTGTCAGTGTTCATTTGGGCACTTGACTATTGTTTTAGGACACACTTCAAAAACTGTGAACTTTTCCTTTAAGGACTTTGGACATTGTAAAAAAAATACTGTTGGACATTTAGGAATTCATTGAGTTTACATTAGAATGAATAATTAACACTTATTATGAGCATTATGAACTCAATCGTGACATTTCACTTTGTTGAAGACTCACTTACATTTATTCATTTCAGATCAGCTCTTGCCATGGCAACCAAATATTACTGAAGAGGACTTCATATTACCATTTTAAATGTAAAAGAAAAATGAAACACACACACAAACCAAATACCCCAGCCTTTCCAGTGAAAGGCTGATGTGTTTAGAAGGACTGCACTAACATGTGACAAGAATGCACCATGGCATATTTGCTGAATCTGGCCAATGGGATTGCAGTGCAATGGCCCTTACTACCCATTAATGTGTCCATTAGTGTTCACCACCTTTCCTCTTCCTGGAAAATGCACATGCAAGAATGTTTTAAAAAGTCTGTAATACTACAAAGTAACACAATTTCAACATCCCTTAACCCCATCTCACTGTTCATGACTGACACCTGATCATAGCAAACAAAAGACGAGTGGAGAACTGAGTGAAGTACCAACTGGCGCTCACCTTAATTAGATCTGTGGTATCCAAAGGAGGATTATAAAGCATTAACAATGTAGTGAAGGATTACTCTTTAGAATTATTAAAGTGACACAATATTACAGCGACTCTAGAGAGGGCGATTTTCCTCATGTGCTGCTCTGCTCTGCACGTCTCACCACAATTTGATCGTTTTAACTTCTAATGTGAAAAATCTGCAGAAAGAAATATTACAACTTTTTTGAATCTGGGTCATTCTACCGGCAGAGGATCCTCATTAAAATGGAATGGCAGGTATGTGTTTCCTATGATCATCATGTAGGACTGTGGCAGATGCTGTACATGGCTCCTGCCTCCACACACTGCTGTCTGTCAAGGGTGTCAGGTTTTCGTAAAATAATCACCCAACACTTTTACTCTGATCCAGGACTTTGTTTTTCTGCTGGTGAGGCCATGTGTAGCTGAAGAAGAGAAGGAAAACATAACGGTGCCCAAAAAGATTCTCACATGCATTTCTGACAAATCCCGCCTGAAGGAAATAATAATCAAGGAATATAAATGTTGACATGGAGCAGTAACAGAGCTGAAAAGCAGTTAAAGATAGACCTAATGCCCAAACGGATTCATCTGTGAAGGTTCAGGTGGCTTTCATGAGCAATAAGTGTGAAATAAAAGAGTGGTCTCTGAGACAATGACAAAAGCAATTTGCAAAAAAACCCCAAAACACACATCACCGACATTCATAGCAACAGGGCATATATTTAGCGCCTGCCTGCTCGTCCTATGACATAGTCATGCCTGACACCCAATATCGGCACCAAAAGCCATGACAGAAACTCAAAAAGAACCTAAAAATAACTGTCTCAAGTGACAAAAGACTGAGATCCATGACTCAAAGAGGGGTGACACCCATTACAAAATGTTCAGATGGTCAAACACGCTAATGACAAATTTGACTGCATTTCTATGAGTCTGAATAAGAATAAAGTAGATCTTTTGGTAAGTAATGTAAAACTTGAACAAGCTGAAAGGCATCAGAGAAAACTCAATTTTACCTTTCACCTTCAAAATGAAAGTCATGTTTTTCCATGTTTTCAGATCATTTAACCAACATTTTAAAATGATTTATCGTTAAAGAGACCAGAGATGTCAAAGTTGGCTTTCTTTGTGTTGATGTCTATTCATCTTCCTTGAGTCCTGTCCTTTTCACACTTGTCAAACATTTCACGCTCATCAGTCAAAAATCTATTTACACACTGTTGTTCCATTTCATTCTGGTCATTTCTCCGCTACCAGCTGCTGCAAGGCCAAGGAGCTCGACCCCCTGTTTGGTTCAGTGTGTATATATTCAGCTGCTCCTTCATCACCACAGTGAAGTCTACCTTGTTAGTCATGCTCTGCATGAGTTAGGATGCTGACCCATTAGAGGTCTTGTTGTATAATAAAGAGCCAGAGGTCTAAGACACTCCAAACCTGAGCTGAGTCCTGATTTACTCAACATGTCTCAAAAAGTTGGTTGGCTGAAGCTTGAGGTGGTTTTACCAATTTGCTAAAGCCTAATCACCTCATTTTGCTGAATGAACTTGTGAGAAATTAGTTTGACTTTGAATCTGCATCAAAGCTCTATAAGTTCTAATTAATCCATACTACTTAATACTTAACCATGTTAATTGGTTTTGAACAGGTTAATGCATTACATAGAGGGAAATTATGAAAATTTGCAAAATGTGACATAATTTTCTCATTTATTTGAAATGATAACATCTACAGATATGCAGTACATTCCTTTGGCAGGTAAATGTGCTCTAGGGCTGTAATGATTCACAAAATTCATGGATTTATTTAATATTTGATACTTTCCTGTCGCAATTCGATACATTTTCATTTTCAGAGTGGTATCTGAGTATGTGCCCGACATTTCCATTTGCTTTAAATTTAACATTAAAGGTTATAAAACAATATTATCGACAGGCATTTTCTGTGAATTAGTGAAAGTATATATGGGATTCATATTGGTTGGAGAAATTCCTGAGAAATACAGTAATGTGGTGACAAATCCAGGACTACATAGGACGACATAACCACAGCTATGAGACCAAATTTTATTGAGTCAAGTGCGTTGTATTGACCATTATGATACAGTAACAGTGCAATTAGAGACAATGTATTGTTATATCCCTACTGTATACATGTATAGTGGCCATTTGCTTGGAGGTACACATTTTCATACGGTCATAATAGAAAAGTATTACTATATAAAACAGCACATCACATGTGAAACACACATGAAAAGCACAAAGCATTTGCAAAAGAATCTAATTCAAAGTCCAACCAGCTGTAAGCACTAAACATCATCATTAGAGAATAGCACACTTCATTAAACTTGAGGTTCGTAGGTAAGATTCAATTTCATAAATGCATTACAACTGATATAAAACACTTGGGCTCTAATTAATAGGGAAGTCATGAGACACTCTAATTTAATGTAGCATTAACTGTGTTATTAAAGTGATAGCAATAGGAGCATAAGGGTGCAGTAGTTGTATCCAGCTGACTGTGGAAAAGCTTCGGTTCTGCTCTGCAGTGGTCGGGGGAAAACTCAAAGACAGATTTTTTGCCTTGCATCAACTACCAGACTGCCCATAGTGATTTATGTTAACAAAAAATTGTTTACTAAACACAAGTGCCCATTATGCAAAATGTATCACGCTTAATTAATCTTTGCTGCAGTGAGAGTGTCTTGCGGTGTAAGCACATTAAATCATAAGTCACACTAAGCTTGAACTAAAGTAGAAACATATCACTATTGCAATGGTTTTGGCTCATGAGAGATTAATAACAGAGTCAGAGGATTTGCAGCAGAGTCATAATGAATGTTTTATTAATGTTGTTTTAGAAGCACACATGTTTATTTGGATTTGATATATTTTACAATTCATTCATTCATTCATTGCAGTCTAGTTGTGGCATATGTTTGGGCCACCCAGCTGAAGCGGAGTCCCTGCAGCACGTAATGTTACACTGTACATACATTATCATTGTATGAATAATTTGAAGGGGAAAGCTTTTCAAGCATAGACTGTTGTTGTTGCTGGCAGCTATTTATATTTTAGTATTTAAAATATGAACATTTTCAGTTTTGCCTGAAGAAACAGTCCACTCCTATAATAGGAAGGGACTTACAAAAGCCAGTCAACAAAATATCCTTGACAATCCTCATGATTTCTGTGTGCACCTACCAGCCATCTTGTGGCAAAATACAGTTACTACAATATTAGATGGGTTTGCATTAAGGTAGACAAAGAGGGGTTTTCTCAAATTCCTCTTCCTGCTTTAATCATTTTCAAGGTCATGAGGGGTCGGAGACTTTTCCTGCATACTTTGTACCAAAGGCAAAGAGACAACTGCATTACAATAATAACAGAGAGACAAGAAAGTCTCTTTCTTCTCACTGTGCAGTGCTAATCACTGAGCTACTTTATCACCGTCAACATAAACAACCTTTGGTTAATTATGATCACTCAACACAACATCGACCTCAAATATAGCTGCAGGTTTAAGGCTAACAGGAAAAATGTTTTCTATTGCAGGGCTGGGAAGTGTGCACATATATCAACTGCAATATATCATGCCTGTTGCTACTACAATAGAGTGTGAATGCAAATGAGCCACATGCATAAAACCAGCCAGCCTGCTGAAACAGTAATTCACTGCTCCTAAGGCCTACACAGCACAATATTCATCCAGTGCTCCTGGCCTCATTATTTATGTGAAAGAAATACTGGCCTTGTAGGAGCTGCGAGATTTGAAAAAAGTCAAGCCAGGAGGCTAATACGCTACGTGGCCCATTTGACATACAGTACATGCTAACTATTTCAAACTAAACGAGGATTTACTATTGTGCGTGCACTCATTTGCTATAGTTGTCATGGATACCATGTCATTCAAATTCATCAGTGGTTCAAAGCCCTGGAATATGACATGATTGGTTCCCACACACTGCTAATCATGAATTTCTGTGTTCTGCCAGATTGTCTCCCTCTATTAAAATCATTCATGTTGGACTGATTATACTCATTGTTCAACTCACAGGGCAAATTATTGTGAACAATAGTAGCACCTCATGGTCTGATTTTTTTTTTTTTAAAGTGAACGAAATGTCTGTGATTGAGATCTATTTGCAGTAATATTTGTACTCATGGTGTGAACATGTGCTTACATTGTGTGTAGGTGGGCCCTCTTAAGATTCCCTACAAGTTTCTGAGGTTCATTCCCTTTCTCGCCAATATACCCTCTCCCTACTCTTCAGTAGGGGACTACATCACCATCATCATCATAATGCCTGTCTCAGACCAGTTAGCTGGGAGTGAATTCTGTATCAGTGCTGACTTCTCAAACTACTTGTAGAAGCACCACATGAGGGTGAATGCAAGAAACTTTATATAAATATTGGAATTGAAGTTATAACAACAGTGTGTCTTTCAAAAACACCCAGTGTGCTTGTGTGTTTCCTGTCAGGTTATTATTTTAAAAGATTAATAAGCATAATCTTGCTTGTTATAACTGTATTTGGTAATAAATCATGGTCTGTCAAGGTAAACCAGTTTCTTTGACTGACACACTTTACTCTGATCGATGGTGGTAGTGATGCCTTAGCAACAGACTCACCAATAAGCATTTATCATCACTACCATTCACTCTGGACACAATGCTGAAAGAGTGCATGGCATTGGTCATGTTTGACTATACACAGTTTTGAATGCAGGTAATAATTACTACACACCCAATGACCTGACAGCATTATCAACTTTACTGCAGTCAGAAACACACACAGTCACACACATACACATAGATATAAATAGAACAATGATTGTACTCACAGTTGGTGAAAGTGATGATCTCTAAAAAGCCTCCCAATACTTAAGTATCTTTAATCCAGATGTGTTTAAAGTTCCCCTTTAGATTCATTGATCGATTTGCAGGCGAGCTGGAGACAGACATGAGAGCAGTCGCTACTCACTCGGTCCATCTCTTGATTGAATTTCCATTGTGGTGCAATTGTATCACTGAGCACTCTGACTAAAGGAGGGAGAGGACACAGGTCAGTGCACTTGACAGGGTTCCACTTTCTTTGCAGCCTGAGGGTCCACTATCAGCAGCTCTATAGAGGCAGAGAATTGACAGGCTCTGCTGAAAAGCTCTCAGGAGCTCCCTAAAGAGAAACACACTGAGTCACTATAGCAGAGGACTTTCACACACACAAACACCCCATACAAATAATTATTTGCCGGTAACTTAATGCAATGAAGGCCATAGAGAAATCATTTTATTGAACTGAAATGTATGTATTAAAGCTCACCTTTTTCTTAAAACATTTCCAAAAGCTTCTTGCAGCTGCTCTGGTGAAAGAAAAAAACCCCAAACATATAAGAAACATATCCATCATAGATCTGTCCAGAGTGAAGTGCTGAAAGAAGGACATCGGATATCCACTGTTAACCTGAGAGGAATGCATAATTCATAACAGGCCAGGCCACAATGTCACGTAGAGCCTGGTGCTTTATCCATTCACAGCCATCAGGTTACACTGATAGAAGACCACTGATAGCAGATCACTTTCCTTCAGAGTTAACCTGTGCCTTTCAATAACATAACAAGTCTACAGCCATGCTAACATCAGCATGCTAATATGTTCACTTTGATAATGCTAGCATGTTGATGTTTAGCTGGTATAATGTTTACCATGTTGGTTTAGTGTACAAACATTTGCTAATTAGCACTGAACACAAAGTACAGGTGAAGCTGGTGAGAATTTAATGAGTTTTGCTGGTGTTTCATAAACAAAATTATTGGACAAATTCAATTTGACCACATTATGCTAGATGAGAAGTCAGGATTATTACAATTTATCCTCTGGGGACCATGATTTGGTGTGCCATATTTCACAGCAAGCCATCCAATAGTTGTGAGATATTTTAATGAAGAACTAAAAAGTCAACCTCATGGGGGAGCGTCAGGAAAGGTCAGTGGATCAACAAAAGATTAAAAGATTACATCATCTGGAAAACATGAATGTCTATACAAAATTTCATACTGTGATCTATCTAATCCATCTAAAATGGCAAGATATTTGGTCATCTGCCTTGACCACGTGGGTTGAAAGGGAAAAAGGGAGGGGGAGAGAGAGAGAGACAGAGAAGCACAGCAACAACAATAATAACAATAATAATAATAGAAATATGACTAAAAATAATAGCAGCAGCGGTGGCGTCAAGCTAGACAGCAGCCGGTCAGCAGCCAAAGGTCACCTGCGAGACAAGAAAGCATTAAACTACAGGGAAGATGCTAAGTTAGTAACGTATTAATGGTACATGAATGTGTACAAGTGGAGGGGGGGGGGGGGGAGGAGAGAGGCTCAGTGCATCATGGGAATTCCCCAGGCAGTCTAGGCCTATAGCAGTAAGCCTGGGCCAGCCCTAACTATAAGCTTTATCAAAAAGGAAACCCTACTCTTAAACGTAGTGAGAGGTGTCTATTCTTAGAGAGATTGCAGGAAACGAGGAGACAGAGATAGATGGATAAAGACATGCAGCAAACTGGTGACATTGTGGTTCATGGTCAGAGCATTAAACCCCTGTGCCACCAAGGCAGCCCTTTCATGTGAGACACAGGGTACTTTTAAGAGACTGTACATGGGAAAACCAATTTCTCATTAGCACTAATGAGGATGCTAAAACAGAGTCATGCTGACATTAAAAAGCATAAGGGAGCATCAAAATACATTTGGATCCTGCACTGTCAAATCTCCCAATCCAATCCTTACAGCTTTTATTTAGTTTTGTTCTGCAATACAATAGAGGTTAATACTTCGGAAATAATTGTGCAGTTTTTGTAGTTCTGTAAGCACGTGTTCCCTCTGAGATTTGTTTATTTTCTCAACCCTCTTAAATTATTTCTGTTAATTAGAACACATCTTTCATTTGACGTGACAAGTAAGCAAACACTAGACAATGAAAAAGAGAAAGAAAGAAACAGGCAATCACATGCACTGCTTCAACATTCAATACACTGTACAGCAAAGCTCCCAAACACATCTGTGTATGTATTAACTATTGACTGAAATTAATACCCAATGTTTGATTGGTCTAAACTACTGGTTGAATACTTTATTATTGTTTTCTATTTTTTCCCCTTTTAAGAACCTTAGGAACTGAGGTTGTGCTTGAACCCCACCTCATTGTTAGTGGTTTCTGTGTAAACACTTAACGTACTCCTTGAAATGAGTAAACTAACAGCATGCTTCTGTTTCAACTTAATGTAATGGCTGTGCTTTAAAGCGCAGCTGCCAACACAGAGTGTGCACTGTTCCTGTTTACTTTGTGCATTCCTACTCGAAGAACTGTGGTTGGACTAAATTGTTTAGCTGCAGAGATGTTCTCCAGAATTAGCTCTTTAGCATCATCTACTGCTCATTGAGAGAAACACATGCAGACTCCCTGATCCCTGTTCAACCACATCAATGCTCGATCAAGTTACTATCACATTTGTGGAAATGTAATACCTCAGTGGATGGAATAACTGGGGTGACAGTAAAGGTTAGAGAAGTGGAGACTGGGTGGGGAAGATGAAATGCTGCTTATTGATACTAAGCTGATAGCAGATAACTATGTTGCAGTGGGCAGCTTCATGTATGAATAGTAGTATGAATAATAGCATACGTATGGAAGACATTTTGACATGCAAAAGAAGGAAAATCACAGGTGAAAATAATAAAAATTAATGAAGAACCATCATTAGTGTTATTAGTAGCACCTGTTATTTCCTACACTGACAGGCTCAAACATCTGCTGTGAAAAAGGACTATGAAACATTAAGCAATTTTTGGAAATCTGGACACTTTCTCTGATCAAATAAAGATTTGAAAATGAAGAACTTTAATTATGAAATTTTCCAAATCTAATATTCACTTTCCCCTTCATGTCCAGTAATTAAGACGCACACTAAAATAAATCATGCTGAACATGAAGCAAGAACATAATTCCCTCTCCCCTTAATCTCAGCAGACTCAGATGCACTCATACCCACCCACACGTTTGGCTCTATTTGAAGAGATTTTTGAATTAGTCTGGGCCTGCAGACCATCTGTTGTTTAACGTTATGGCCACAAGATGGCAGTGTGCCTCAGTGATTTATTTTGACCCTCCATTCCTGAAAGGTAAAGTAGACTTCATGTTCAATATCTTAAATGTAACTCAACAAATATAAAACAAGCAAAGCTTCCCTGTTGCATTCTCCTCTAACCTGTCACAAACCTTTTTTACATTTGGCTGATGCAATTTAAAGAGCCCAGCAGGGACTAATTAAATTTGATATGTATAGTAGAGCCATGGGTTTTTGCCAAGGCAGCTGTTTCTTTTTATAAGCCTCTTAAGTTTATCAGATTCATTACCATGTGAGCATGTTTTAAAACTATAACCATGCCAGACAACAGTAATGCAATACATTTTAGAAGGATGTTATACAAATGTTGCAGCAGTATAAAGTTCAGTTTCCAAAATGAGTTGGAGCCAAGAGTATTGTATGACATGCAGGAAGTCTAAGACTGATGGATTTTCTATTTTTGTTTTAGTCCAGCCCAAACCAGCAAAACCAGATTTACTTCTAGAAATCTGAACACCTACAGCAGATTATTAAGGATCTTCATTTACAAACATAAAACACTATATATCCATGTTGTTTTAAAGTAATGAATAATCCCACCACCTTTGGCCACAGTCATGGCACATGATATGATGCTATAGTGGGATTTGCGTTGAAGCACAAAGTGGGCAGGCAGGCAGCGTTCTGCGGCTGATTCCTGCTTTATAAATCCATGATTGGACAGAGGAAGTCACGTTGTCCGTGAAGCTGTCAGTCTGGTGCTGCACCATTGTTCCCAGAGCAGCCGGAAGGAGTGCTTGGTAAAGCGCTGTTGTATGCGACAATTGTGCCGGTTAGTCCAATACTATTCGGGAAAACCGGCACCGGTTTTAATGATCTCACAGCGGTGGAGGCTCCGCGTCAAAGGAAAACCGAGACATGGTTTAGGGAAGATTGTTAAGTCCATTGAGAGAGTGGCGTCATTGACTGGCTGGATAGTGATAACGAAATGAATGGTGAGTACGAGCAATTTAAACTGATGGGCCTATATTTTAACATGCATATTGATTAGATGAAAATAAAGGACCTTATCGCTTCTCTTTACAGTAATGCATAAAGTAATATGACATTTTCCGTGTTTTGTCCCGCTGTTCTGCTGCCTCAGTGTGTTGGGACCCATCCCTGAATGGTCCATTTGTTAAACTCTTCTTGGACATCACACCCCAGCAGTCACTCTGCTCAGGGAATGTCTGCTCTAACTAGTCATCAAAATTTGAGAATTATATTAAACTAATACATGAAGACCAAATTTTCTTTGTTCCATCTCAATCATTGACCATGAACACATTGTGCACAAAAGGTTTTTTTTTTCTAGATTTGTGTCCCACCTACTGTGTGTGTGTGTGTATGAAAGAGACAGGTATTAGAGCTCCTGTGCTTTTGTGTGTTATTACTGAGAGCACACATGTGTGTCACACTGGCTACTAGAAGCCCGGTATGAGCCTGGTATATGGCCAATTGGCTTACAGCCTTCTATGCAGACCGCTGGGAGAAGAGAGTCTGGTTCCCTGCAGAGCCTCCTGCAGAACAGGCAGAGGAGGCAGAGAGTCTGTTCCCCCTGATACCTCCCCCAGGGGGATGCCCCCACCACCACCCCATCTTTACAGCTATAAAAAGAAAAAGTGACTCTCAAAGAGATTTAGATAAAGCTTTGTCGATCATCCATACATCAATGCTGAAATGGTAATGTTTTCCTGACAAAGCCTCTGTACTGCTGTTGTGATAACAACATATGAATTACAAAACAGTGACTTTGTGTGCAGTGCTACTTCCTCTTGTTGTGGCATCTGACATTGGCTGTCACAACAAACACTCCCAATAGCATAAAACTACTTTAAGCCACATTTTGCATAATCTACTGTGACTCCAGAAATTATAACGTTGTCATGCAGACAGTATTATTACGCTTGGTGCATAAATTAATATAATTTGTATTTTTCTATTCTTCACAGAACAGAAGCGAGTCGCTGCAGTGTAATATATTTAGCTAAAGGTAAGACCACATCTCCTTACTGTCTGAAATATCACACCACATTAACGTATTGAATTCATGCTTGCGAGATTGATGGTGTTCAAAGCTTGCACAACTGTTGCTATGCTGCCACAAAAGACCCTCTGATAACGAGATATGATGTGATGTTGATGCAGACAACAGTCAATACAGACAGCTGTGCTGTTCTCGCTGGATTATACTGGAGAGATGCCTCTGATATCACAGTGATGAAAGAGGGCATACTTTCTAGAGTATGTTGTATTACGGTGTCGATATTTATTTTTCCCTATAAATCAACCATCAGAGCTACAAAAATGAAAAGTCATGGGCCTCGACATATTTCCAAAGCAGTAAAGGTGAATAGATAGATTTTTTTTTTTGCTGTTGCCTATCAAACCACATAGTTTTATTACATTTACCTGAATGTAATCTTAAGATATAATATCCGGATGTGAAATGTCCTCTTTTTATGTATTAGGCTCTAATGTGGCAGCATCATTATACATCCCTGCCTTCATCATTGTTCCTCCACCAGCCTCTTTTTGTCAGGAAAAAGGCAGAGTCCATACACACACAGTCATACAACCATTTCCATCTTTGTGATCGAGATCTAAAAGGTGAGGGGGGTGGGTGGTGTGTGTGTGTGTGTGTGTGTGTGTGTGTGTGTGTGTGTGTGTGTGTGTGTGTGTGTGTGTGTGTGTGCTTGGGGAGTGAGGGCCTCTCCTTGTGACTGTGTATTTTTCTTCCTCAATCCATCTGTTTCCTCAATCTATCAACACCCAGTCCTCAGAGGAACCGAATTTAATTAGTACATGCGGCAGAGAGTTAAAGGACACTGAAACATTAAGTAGATGTATTTACTTGTGAAAAACTGCATCATTAAGCTGGCTTATTTGAATAAGTGATTCAGCCACGCTGGTATTACATACTGTAGCACAGATGGCTAAAGATTGGTAACGGTGAAAGTCGTCCATTAAAGATTGACAGGAAAGGTGTTATGGCTTAACAGCACTAAGAGAGAGTCTCCCTGCAGGAGTCTGGTGTGGGTGAACTGTCTGCACACCAAGGTTCATATTCACAGCTAAATCAATTTTGTTTCCTTTTATGTGGGAACAACAAGAATTCATGGCTTTAAGCTTGACCTGGAGGCCTGGGAAGATTTACTGAGTCAGGTTAAAGGTCAGATTGTAAATTGATGTGGGGAGGTTGAGCTGGATTGTGCTTTACATTGAGGGTTTGTCAAGCAAGAAATGAAACAGTCTGTTGGAGTTGTAATTGTTGTTCTGGCTTGTTTTACACTTTGCTGGACATCTTGTTACCTGGATTAGTTAAGTGAGGTAATTTAAAGATCCTCTCCAGACATGTTTTCAAATATATACAAATATTCTGCTTGGAATAATAATATGTGTCTGTTATGGGTTTTTTTCACAAAGTTTCAAAGGTTGAACTGCTTGGCATAAGATGTCTCCTACTTCACTGAAAAGTCAATTCTCAGTGTTTGCACACTGGAAATTCATCATCATTCAAATAAATCACACTTTTGTAAGTTGCATTCTTCACCACGATTAGCTTCCAAACTAGTTGATTAGATGTCACAAATCATGCTCGTAGGCCCACCCCTTAAACTCAGATTTCTGATGAGCACAGGGAAACTTTCCACCTTCAGTAGATGAATGTGAAAACAGCCTTCAAGTGTCAAACTGCACATACATCATTCTGCACAGTGAAGCTCAAACATCCAACTGAAGGAACAAGAAGAAAAACACATTTCTGACTGGAAGGTGGCTTTAATTTATGATCAGTTGAAATGTGTGTGGTATACTGACAAAATGCTGCTGACCAAAACACAGATTTGCACTCTCAGTAATTCTGCATTCACTTATTATTTTAAACGTTTTAAATGACGTTTCTCTATAGAATTCAAATCCATGCAGCATCAATGAAGTATACAGTAGGAATGCGGTGTAAACTAATATCAACCTTTTAGATAACAGAGCGGCTTTGTGTGTCTCAGCAGGGTTCATGGTTCCAATTTAGAAGCTTTTGATGTGACTCTTTTTGTGTCGTTGGCTCCTTCCTGGCTGAGCTCTGGGCTTTCACGGTTCAGGATTGTGCTCTCTTGAGATGTTGCCATGACACCTATTTGGAATCTTTTGTCTGTTGCCAGTTAATTAAGTGATAAGAAAAAAAAACCCCCAAAAAACAAGACATATTTTTCTGCCTTAATGAGTTTTCATTTATCACTGCATGGTATGCCACTACATAAATGCCTCACACAGCCAGTGTGAGTGCAGACATCAATGTTTGAAGTGATTCTCTAATTATTTGTTTCATTTGTAAATTTCAACTTTAATTACACAATTGATATTCTTAATCAGTGATACTTTATGCCACTGCATGAATACAGTAATTTGTTTTTAAGGAAAGCTCTAATGAAGTAAAACCAAGAATTTTGGATAAAACAAACAAACAAAAAAAAAACAAGATAGGTTATGTCCAGTCCAGTCCAGATAATATGATTTATTTCCATTGCATAACAAACCATGATTATGCACTTTAGGCTTGAAATAGTTTAATTACATTTGGAAACACTGCCTTCATGTCAGGCACACACCACATTCAAAAATGTTTAATGAGGAATGTAATTGTATTAAATTGTCAAGCTATTCATCTTCTAACATGAGTTTGTGCTTTATCTCTATCTCTACAATGACATTTTGATCAGGTCTCTTTTTCATTAAATAAGGTAAACATATAAATAAATAAGTTTAGTGTGTGTGTGTGTGTGTGTGTGTGTGTGTGTGTGTATATATATATATATATATATGTATATATATATGTATATATATATATATATATATATATATATATATATATATATATATATATATATATATATAGTAGGGCACACAAAATTAGCACCAGCCCCCAGCCAAATGCTGGTAAAATATGCAAGTGGCTGATAGATATGCTTCACTCACAAGCCAAACAAACAATGGTGATTGAGCGTCTGGTAAAATTTGAACATTCACTAGCCATTTGGCCTGTGGACAAGAAAGTTGATTTTGTACCCTTTATATAAGATCTGATTTAAACTTAAAAGTTTGTTTTTCTACTAATTTAGAAGAAGGTGTGGTTCAGTGACAAAAAAGTTATGCAAACTGTTTTGCTAGTGACGGCACAGTTTGGCATGTCTAATGCTCTGTGACTGAAAGCTTAGATAATAAATTTGGTGCAATGGAGATAAGTGTACAGATGTTGTCATTGGCACAGTTTAACCTGATTATTTAATCTCTCATTAACTATATAATCAACAAAAATCCACACAGAAAAAAGCACTGATAGTTTGCTAAAAAGTAATAGAAAAAAAAGTTATGAATTTTAATAACGTTGCTATTACTAAAAGGATCCCAACATAAATGTGCAGCTTGATGATAGAATTCCAATTAGAAGTCAAAATTTTAAAAAATAAATGTCAGTGTTAGTTTTAACTGGTACTTTTAATTAACTCAATATTAATTATCTTAATCTGGGTGAATATTTACATTATTGTTACAAAGACTATATAAAAATGAGCCACATTTACAGGTGGAAACATACCTACTCATCAAAAATATGTTGATCATTTAGGTGAAAATGAACATAGCAGCTGCTTCACACATTTACAAGCTCAATTGATCATCTCACAGACTGTCACTTATTTCAAAATTACAGTCTTGATTAATCCTCTCACAGGACTTTTATTAGAATCATATAAACCTAAAAGCATCTTAATATAATTTAACATCCTGACAATCATAACACCTTGAATAACACTTTTTACAATAGATGTCCTTGATAACACTCCCCTAGATTTTTCTCAGGAAATATTTTGTTTCTCTCCAGTTTTTCATATCGCTCTAATTCACCATATTCTGTAATCACATGCAGAGCTGGCCTACTTCACAAATTTTCTCAGATAACAGAGCGAATGTTTTGCATACAAAAAAATGATTCAAGATCTCAACATGATACTGGCTATATATAAATGATAAGGCTTGTCTGCAGAATATGAACCCCACATCCCACAGCTTTCCCAGCCTGTGTGAGAGATGAAAGCAGCCCTGTCTCTATGAAATGCTTTGGCAGCTCTGTTTCTGCCAGCAAACCGGCTTTTGCGAACTTTCAGGTGGCATGGGAAAATATAGTCATAAATAAAATATATCGGCATGAATAATTTAGATGAGAATTGTGATTGACATGAGGGTTAGGGTACCTGATTATGCCTGCACACTGTGTGACTTGAATTACAGCAAATCAAAACATTAGTCTGAATGTGGAGCTCCTGTGTTCGTACTTGTCTGCTACAGTTTATTTTGATCCTTGCTTGTAACAACAGAGACTTTTAAGATGCTTTTGATTAAACATCTTTTCAAAGATTATACTTCAATGTAAGCTTGTAGCTCTATTTTTTTTTAAATACTGGCAATGTCATTAGTATGGTGAGAAATAATAATAAATAAAAAACCCTGTCAGAAGTCAAATGAGTCCATAAAGTCGGAGCTCTCAACATGTTCTGGCCAGAATATTCTCATTAAAGTAATTTTCCACAATCGTAAACTAGCCTCTCATAATTATGGCACCTCATTAAGCTATAATACGACGATATAATGAAAGTGGTGCAGCTAAAGATGTAGTAGTGGTCATCGTTAGCTCTGGACCCATGTGGTTCATAAGGAGCCGTGCTTCCTCTATTGTTCTATGAGGAGGAAGAACAGATCAATGATTCCCAGCACTAGGCTGTACCAGGCTGCAGCTCCTCCGTGTGCTGTGTGCTGAGCAGTGGGCTGCACCCCCCCCCCCCCCCCCCCCCCCCCCCCCCCCCCCCCCCCAACCACCCACCTTCCCTCTCCTGCCCCCCCCTCCCTTTAATGTGTGTGGAGCAGATCTGTCTGCAGCCTCAGGGCTGCAAGTTAACAAATGTACAGAGCGCATGTGAAGTCTCATTTGCATAAATCTGTAGATGTTGCTACGTTTCCATAAATGTATTCCTTTGCGTGTAATTGTGGAATGTTTTTCTCCTTGTGTATGGGTGGTTTTTTCAAAGCTGACTGAGAACGGCGATGACTGTGTTTGACAATTAATGCTGTGTATTTGCATAATTTGTCCATCTGACCTTTATTGCTGTACAATGGGAAAACAGCCTGAGCAAGATGAAAAATTGTGACTGTCACTGAGCAAATTGTCAAGTGTCTTTCTTACTGCTGTGTACCTGACAGGACAAAGAGTAATGACAGGTCAGCTGCAAATTTTGCAAGGATTTGTGCAGATGTTTAAGTACAAGATAATGTAGCTTAATTGCAGGATGTGCACATGGATATTGGAAAGTAACTGGATAATCTATGAGAGTTTGTGCTTCAGCAATTTCATATTGCACATATTTTTTCTGTTAAGGCTTTACAAACAATCTATAAATATTTGATTTTAATCATCTATTGTATTCATTTCTATTCAGTGTGTGGTCCCAGTGACTATATGTTCTCCAGGTAGAGAATGCAAATGACTATATTGTTATTATGTTATTCCTAAACAGGATGGTAGCACATACAGATTAAAGCAGATGTCCCCTGACCTCAAATAAAACACATCCCATTGTGGCCTTTTCATGTATAATTTAGGAATCTGTCGCAACCCCTTTACAAAACAGTGTCAATGAATATATGCGCAGAGCGTTTGTGTTCTCTCGGTGGCAGGGATCCTCCACTGACATCATCTGTAGCTGTATAATCATCCAGGCCACAGCCTCTCCTCAGGGGAGTCCAGCTGAGACCTAGCCTCTCTCTCTCTCTCTCTCTCTCTGTCTCTCTCTTTCTCTCTCTCTCTCTCTCTCTCTCTCTCTTTCAAGGGTGCCGTTTATGGCTGAGTGTGACTCTAGTGATGGATGAGTTCGAACACAACCTCAGACTGGCTGCACGGCTCAGGATCTTTTGTGGTTTCAGGGTTTGTCTTTGCTCTGTGATCCCATCAGTTAGTTGCACTGGAATGCACCCTCAGTCACTCACATGGGGTCTACTGCAATGACAAAAATGTTTCTCGCATAAAAAAAGAGAAAGAATTAATAAAAAGATCTGCAATGCCATCTGGGCTGCTTCATCACTGTGGAAACACTAGTGGTCTGTGATGCAGCCAGCCATATTGAATGGCATAGGCATTTGGCAGATGCAGACACAGAATAAAGAAACAAATACTCCTACAGTCTGTATCAATCTATAAAATCCTAATTGTCCTCATGGAGGAGCTGTGGCAGCTAAAAATTATATTCTTATACAACTATTTAGCAACATTTATGTTTATCTGCAACATTTCATACCAGTGCAAATGTAATGTTCATATAGAGTGTGGGGGCCTTTGGCTCAGACTTGTTTCATATTGGATGTCAGTGTTAAAGGGGGCATATCGTGGTTTTTGTGTTTTTTCTTTTATTTTTTTATACTGTTATTATGTCAGATGTCTATGTTAAATATAGTTTAAGTTTCAAAACTTGAGGTGAAAGTCAAAAGCCCAGGGTTCAGTCTGCTCTGAACACTTAGTTTGCAATGTTACCTCTACTTCCTCCTCAAACTGCTGTCAGATTGTTTGCACATGCCCAAAAACGGCCTTCCATAGTCTTTGTTGCTAAGGTTGTTGCTAAGGTTGTTCCACGGGCTGTTCTCATTGTCTAGTCACATATTTCAGATCGGATTCAGTTGAACATGTATGGATGTACTTGAGAAGTTGAGATTTGAGATAAAAGAACGAGAAAAATAAGTGAAATCCTACTACTTTTGTTTGTTTACGTAGCCTCCAGAACCACCACAAGTCTGCAATGAGGCAGCCTAGAAGCTGGCCAATCAGAACAGTGTGCTCCCCGGGAAGGGGACCTTAAAGAGACAGGAGCTTACACAGCCTGTTTCAGACAGAGGCTGAACTGAGGGGCTGTGTAAAGGGCAAGTATATAAATCATGTAAATCATGCAGAGATAATCCAGTAGAACCCCAGATTAAAAATATAGACCTGGAAACATGCAATTAATATTTGTAGGCTAATATCTAAAGCTGAAAAATAAGCAATTTTGAAAACCATAAATACTCAAAATACACAGAAACACAGTCAGTCATACACATAATCAACTATTATATCAATTACTATTGACTCTCTCCACTAGCAACTTGTTTACTTTGGCCCTCTGGTGTTTCCTGCTAAGGACTTGGTGTGCACTTGGCCTCTCTGAGCTTATTTTCTGGAAGTAGCTGCCCACAGTTTTATATGGGTGGATTCATGAGAAACATGAGACTCAACCATAAAATACAAGTGAACCAAAATAATAAGTTAAAAGAAACTAAAACCTGCAGAGTTGGGATTCAAAAATACTACTTAATACAGGTTTCACCGTGATCTTTTCCTAACCTTAATCAAGCAGTTAACTTACCCATATCTATAGTCGATATAAACCCATCATGTGTCCACTAAATGTTTCTTGTTGTTAAAAAATAGTTGCATATGAACTTACCAGAAGAGTCTTTTCTATTCCTGGAACCACAGATTTTACTGCAGTATGGGTTGAATGATGGTAATGAAACGTAGATCTGCCTTCTTGGTTGTATGCGTCTCTGTGTCACTCAGTGTGGCTCCTTCATGAACTGTCTGCTTGTGCAGTGTCACTCTGTTTATTGGTGTTGATGTGGAGTTTTTTTGAGGTTGATCCTGACGTCGTCCTTGTACAATTTCCTCTAATATCTAGGAGCCTGTCAGCCACCATGTAGATTAAAGTTGCGTGTTTGCTTTGACATGTGTCAGACACTCTAACTACATGGCCAATCTGTCTGCACCGGTGTTGGTGTTGTTGATGGTTGTGGTTCAAATCCAGTTAATGTTTGTTTCCTCTTGCATACTAACATTTGTGCATCTGTTTCGCAGTTAATATCCATGATTTTCAGGAGGCAGCTGTGGTACTATGTTTGCAGGGCTCTGAGACGTTTGTATTAAGTGGTCCACGGCTGTGCACAACACAGCAGAGGAGACAAAAGCACTGCTTGTCTAGCTGATATGATATATTTCTGTGTCAGTATCATCTTTGGAGGTGAGAAAGTATGTCAAGTAGGTTTAGTGATCTGTACATTTTTGTTGATACTGGTGGGGTCCAGACAAACATCTATCTACTTACTGTTTTGGGCCAGTCCAGTGATCTTTTATGCCTTTGGAAATGCACAATGGAAGGACTGCAGATCTTATTCTGAATGATGGCTGATGGTGTTAATAGAGCTGCGATGCGATGGAGACCTGATGGAGATACTTGACTTGAAGCTATATAGGTTGTAGAACAAGACATCTGCTCTGTATGGCATTCGGACATAAGATAGCTGTCTTGGGTGTTGAGATGGATAATGGCTGTGATAAAGGTGATGAACAGGGTGGGAGCAATGATTTGTCCTTGGTTTGCCCCAGTTTTTGCCATTAGAGGTTCTGATTCATGGCCTCTGCCACTGAATGAGATGAAGAGGGCTGAACAGTTGCTGACATTGTATTTAAGGCAGACAGTTCAGCGTTTTGGTGAGATCACTGAAAGCTTTATGCAATGATTACTTTTGCACTTGGTATTTTTATTTAATACACACACATACACACCTTCTGAGGGTCGACACTGTTGTGCAAAGGACCCTGGGGGCAGCTATTGCAGGGAAGTTTTTGATGAGGCAGACCATTTGCATGAGGAGACAAAAGGCAAGAGCTCTTAGATAATTCCATTACCACTTTGTTCATGTGAAACAGAAAAACAGCAGGGCAAATTAACCTATACTTTGTATTCTTCAGCAATATTTTTCAAAAAAGGTTTACAGTATCTGCTGCGAGAATAAGGTTAATCACAAGCGATCCTCTATGTGCTTATTTGTTTTAAACAACAGGATTGTGTTCGGAGATGTTTAGAATTTACCCTTTATCTGTTACAGTGGAAGTTGTGCAGGTCTTTTTTGTATATGACCTCAATTACAATATGAAGATAGATTCATTCTAAACCTTATTTGTGTATGGTTGCTGTCTTCTTTCATTGATATAAGAGAGAGTCTTGAAAGTCAGAGCAAATATAGGTCACCATCACTGGTGCAATGAAGTAACAAATGCCATCTCTCCAGCTTATGTTTTGCATTTTTATGTAATAGGACAGCATATATGTGTGATGCCCATGGATGAATCATTAAAGGAATGCAGATGAGGTCTTCTAATAACATCTTCCATCAAAGGTTCAGGAAGAAGTAATAGAAAATACAACCATGTTGTAATATATTGTATGATACGTATTATCGTAATACACTCGCCAAATAGTTACTATTTTTACATTGAAATTGTAACCTGTACTGTAATGATATATTTAATCATATGCAGACAACTGAATTTTGGCAGTAGGTCAGGTTGTTTTTGCTCCTGCTTTAATGTAAGTACTAATCTTACCAAGTAATGGATGTAACTGATCACATATGTATGAAATGCACTTTCATCAAACATCCATGGCATCCAGATTGCAGCAGTTTTTGATTGTTTATTCACTGTGTGGATTTTTTTCAGGTAATTGTCAAATATATCAATAAAAAGATAAAAGCTGAATGCCTTGTAACAGAATTATTTCATGATTCTTGTAAAGCTTATATTTAATAGCCTATTCATGGGTTAATATTGTGTTGTCACAAATATTAAACCTGCTGGGTTTAATAAGTAGAAGTTATTGATATTGTTTAGTATGGCAGCCAGAATTTAGCCACCTATTTTAGAAGCTAAAAACAAAGAAAATCTGGATGTATTAAAATACAAATAAAAATTGTACATTTATTTATTTAATGGCAGTGAAAATAGCAAACAGTTTAAAAGACAGAAAACCAGGTATGCCCACCCACTTCCAGTTTGCATCTGAATAATATTATGAAGTAGTAAATAGGCTACGCTCATGTTATATATATATATATATATATATATATATATACTTCAGCTCATGTTGTCACCTATTAGTACTGGTAATTCTTTTGATTGCAGGGTTTTTTAGTGGAGAGGAAAACACTGTTCACTGTTTTGATTAAAAATATGATGATAATCAGGACATCAGCCTTCTCGAGTCTGATCAGTTTAGATCAATGTGGCATTTATCTAAAGTGGGTGCAAATAACAAGGACAGTGGCGCAATTTAATGTAATCTAGCCCAGTAGCCCTGCAATTCTGTGTTTGTAATGTTCAGTTTACTTGAAACCGTGTCAGAGATAGTACAGGGGTGGACAAAATAAATGACAGGTATTGTGTTTTTAATATAGAGCTACAGTAACTAACCACATTGCATTCGACTGAATAGGTGCTCCTGTTTTTGTGTCTGCTCCCTGTAGGTGTATGTGTATCTTGTTGCTGCTGCACTTGTTTTATTATCCTTACTTGTTCTTTGGTCCATCTGATTCAGGCATAAAAGCCAACTGTAATGAGCACTCAGCCGTGTCTATCAGAGTACAGTTATTACACTTCCACTGGCTTCCTGTGTTCAAACCACATGTTTAAAAGGAGCCATTTCAACAGCCAGTCACCTCAAAAAGGGATATAAACCACTACTACTACTAAATGTACTAATGTAACATATAATGTAGAAATGCAGCTGGACTTCAGTGTAGAATCATTAACAACTTGATAACATGGAAAAGAAAGAGGCAAAATTTTCCTTATTAAATACATTAAACTGTATAGAGTGATGTCATACTTTTGTAATGTTTGCTTTAAAGAAACTGTGGTTGAAATCCATGATGATCTTTGAAGGTATAAGAGCAACTGAAGTGCTCATGCTTCTCATACTGCTTTCTAATGTGTCTTAATGTAGCTGGACAGTGTTATATAGTATCCAAGAGAGAGGCGATTTTAGGAAGAGACTCCATGGGATGGAGGAGGAGTGCCGTACGGTCAATGCGACGTTCAATGAGGATACTGGTGAGGATGCAGGACATTGCAGGGTTGAATGAGATTAGTTTCCTTAGACTTGCATCAAAGACACAATGCAAATCTTTAACAGACACTGTATTAACCACCCACTAGCAACTGTAACAATGCAAATGTGAGGTTTGGTGTGATTGGTTAGTGTTAGTAACGAACAGACAATGTAGCTAACTGACATTTTCCTCAACATGTCCTGGATTTTGTAACATTTTTGCAAGATATAGAATACTGTTCTTTGCTACTGCGTTGTATGCTGTGCTGCACATACATTATATGTGTTTGTGCTCATAAATTATTTGTCATTATGACTATAAAACTGTGCTGGTTGTACAAAAACCCTAACCCTAAACCCTGCAGGCTTAAAGCTATCCTGTAATAGGAAGTGCAGGACCTTATGTTGACATATGGTCCAATTGAGTGCAAGAATGATATCATGTCTCTTTGACTGCACTAGCTGAGGCCCCACTACCTCTTCAACAGAACTTCCTGGCATAGGAAGTGTGGGAAGCACGTTTACTACAGTGCTGACAAATCTTATTTCCTGTGGAAGAGGTTGTATACTGTATGTTGATAGTTATTGTACTTGTACTAGTTATTGTCACCGTTTTCCAGGTATATGTTCAAATGTCCAGTTCAAATATTCTGTGTAAAACTACTTTGTAGCTGGATGATGCCATTGTTTAGTGTTCTGTCCTTAAATTTGACTTCAGTATGTCATTTAAGCATTCATTTTGTTTTATGTTTTGACTCTTGATCATATTATGTTTTTATTGGCATCAGATGTTTCTCTTTTTCCTTTTTTTTTTTGCCCCATTCTCTATCCTTTCCTACACCCTCTCACTCCTCCTTTTCCTCATTCTCCCCCTCCCCTTTACTATTCCCCTCTCAAACCCCTCCTTTCTGCATCTCTCCCTGTTATACACCCCCTTCCCCTTTCCCACTCCTTGCATCTCCCAAATGCCCCCCCTCCCATCCATCTCTCCAACATTCTGTCTTTCTCCCTCTCTCTAACCTCCCCCCCATACCTCTGCCTCCTTCTCCTCCCCCCCCTACCCGCCCCCCCCTCCCTTCCCCAGCTCATGTTGGTAAAAATAACTGCAGACAGCAGGAGAAGAGGCACGCCTGACTCTCTCTCTCTCTCTCTCTCTCTCTCTCTCCCTCTCTCTCTCTCTCTCTCTCTCTCTCTCTCTCTCTCTCTCTCTCTCTCTCTCTCTCTCTCTCTCTATCAGACAACCCACCCATGTGATCTCACAGGCTGACTCTGCTCTGCTCCACTCTGCTCCAGTCAGGCTTCTGCCTTTCAGCTGGCTGCCGCTAATGAGCCTTTGTGTGGCCACAGAGAGAGAGATAGAAAGAGAGAGAGGAACACAGTGACAAAGAGGGAGTTAAAGTGAGAAAGACTGTCGTCTTGCTACAATAAAGCATAAAGTACCGACAGTGCAGTCAGAGCTGGAAAATTACAAGTATCTCTCTCACACTCCTGCATCCTTTTTTTCTCATGCCCGTGGACCTCTGGGGTCGCTGCAAGTCAGTGGACTGAAACAAAATGGGACCCTCTTCATTCATCATGTTTCACCTTTTTTGAATTGCCACATTTATGATTGTCCGGCTGTGCCGCCGTGAGAAGAGGTGAACGGTGTCACAGTCTGCCAGTGGATACAGGTCAGTTGTTCCTGTGAGGGCCAGCGCACAGAGAAGTGTAATCTGGTCATTGTAGGACTGATGTGTCATGACTTGCTCCAGATGCCATAGGCTTGTTGGCATCACTCGTGGTGAGTGTTTTGAGCCTTGTGTTGTCACATCGGTTTACTGTAATTGTGAGAAGCTTGTGAATGACGAGGGAAAAAAAAAAAGATTGCGTTCAGAATGCAAGTGTGCTACAGTGCAGTGAGCTACTGTTGATTAAGGACAAGAGTTGGTTTCCACAGTTGATGTGTGTGCTCAGAGAGGCAAACACAGGGAGGGGCTTTCCAAGCTGGCTTTTGCTGCATTATTTTCTCTGGGATTTTCTGCCTTGTACCATAGTGTATGCTGCCCAGCCGTGATTAGTGGTAAGGCAACAGCGAAGACAAAGAGAGAGCTGTTGGAGAGGAGCAACAGTCTCTGGTTTTTATTTAGCCACAATGAAAGAGGTTCACCCTAGTTTACCCACTGCTCTGTAGCTTATGATGTCATGCCAATCCAGTGTCAAGATTTAAACTTTTCATACTGTTGTCGACATTACAGAATGTATTTAATTATAATGGAACTGTGATAAATGTACATACATGATTTCTTTGATTAATTTGCTCTAACATTGGTGCGTTATTATGAAGAGCCCCCATTACACAGTATGTAACACTGGAAACAGTCATATGGGAAAGCAGTACTTGTGAGAGTACATTAGAATCTCCATGGAAACCACTTTTGGTATCAAAGCCTAGTGCAGCATCAGCTGAGAGCTAAGCATACAAATAGGTTTCCAACAATGGCATCTAGGACCCTCAGCAGGAAATGGACTGAAATTACACAGGTCATTTCTGGTGGAAATTTCCACCCCTGTTTGCCCACAAATGAATCGGATTGTGAAATAAATCTGTTTCTTCGCTGTTTTGATGCGAGGTTAGCCATTCTGTTGGTTGATTGACATTTTAAATCTCAATGGACAATCATGTTATATGTTTCATATTGTAATATATTCTTTCATCATTTTATGTCATTATCATTTGTCATAATCATTCAGAAGAGAGATTAGACAGATTTTCATTTTCCTGACAACCAGTGCAGTTATTGGCTTCACAGAATCTAAAACATGTTAGCTCCCCACTTACAGATTTCTTTTCTAATTCATTTCAATTCATTTGGATGATTTTTTTTTTCAGTGAGGTTATCCTGACTGACTGCCCTCTCCTCCACTTTCTCTCAAATGGAGGATGCTTCACATTCCTTAGTTGTAGGTAGAGTTGTTGACTCTGGAGGTTCTCCAAATGCTGGCAGTGCCATGTCACTGCGCTGAACAAGCACAGCCTCCTGGGAACAATGACCCTCTTGCTGGCAGCGCTACTCCTCTCTGGGTAGCACCTCTTTCTCTCAGGCAGTATGTCTCTCAGGCAGTATTTGCATCTGTAATGACTTGATAGCAGAGCCCAGATGAAACGCAGCGGCTGTCTGTGAATGAAACTCCCCCACAAGCTGCTCTGGCAGATAGACAGAGTGGGACCGGGCGAAGATGCACACTGCCTTTACTGATTCCAGTTTCTGAGAGAGAAAGCAGTGAGGGAAAAGCTGCCAGTCATAGCAAACCTTTGCTATTTTAATTTTAAAACATGACATGACCCTCCAGCTACTGCTGTTTAAACAAGGAACACACATATCTTCAGCTAAATACATTATTTTGACCAAATTTTCAACAATGTCTAATTTTATGAGTTGTGATTAACATTAAATAAGTTTCTTAATTACATATTTTAAAATGATTGGCATGATATGACCAAAATTATATGTAGCTTGACAGTTAAAATGCAGTAGTTATTAGAGCAAGTTGCAGCATAATGGTAATTGGTTTTAGTGTAGTTGACTGATGAGCTTGTTCTTGTTTATTTGTCTAATTGCATCATCAGTCAGAGGGAGTTAATTGTCCCCCTCAATTGACATTGAAGTGTTCTGTTCTGTTACAACATCCTCTGTATGAAGTGCCACAGCTACAAACTGTAGCTTGCACCTACACAGAGATACAAGGATAGTTTTTGTGCTATTCGTGTATCCGAATGAACCGTAGAGCTACTATTACCAAATATTATTATCATGGCACAATTTAATGATAGTATCACACAGGTCTGTAGCAGAGATAATATCTGTTGCAGCAGTATAACAAAGCATTGTATTACTTTTACAATATTTTATGGAACATGTTTATTGACTGCATTTGTAGCAGATTATAAGGTGAATTATAGCCTATTACAGTATAGATTTTTTACCCGGCTCAGCTGTAGTTTTCTGTTGTTTTTTTTTCTACAGGAACAATCTGACCTAACAGAAGCTCATTACTGACATACAGGATGTCACTTATTATGCTGTCAACCGCAGCTTCACCTTCACCGCAGTTCCTCCTCTAACACTACATGATGTATGATATACTGAACAAATCACTGAAGATTGTTGCCTCACTTTAATAGCTACATGGTATTACAATGCACCTGTACAGATGCACATGACACACCAATACTACTTATGCACTTGTGAATTTATTGCATCCTTTTTAGAAAAAGTGGCAGATGGGTTCTTTCTCCCATAAGATGTCCTGTAGTTGAAGCCAGTGGATATTTTCCATCATGCTTCATGATTTCTAGGTGTAGCAGATATCAGATAATGTTTTGGTTTATTTGAATCTATATTTATATTTGGTACATAATATATTTCCACCCTGGTTTGTAGCAGTGCAAGACAAGTTGGTCAAGTGTCTTTTTTTCTCCGGCCTCTCAATCAAAGACAGTGAAATGAACTTCCTGTAAGGCAAACGTAGTATGTAATTAGCAGCTTTCTCTTTCCATCTCAGCTCCTTTGTGCCAAGGTGATCAATCGCCTGGGGAACGCCTGGGAGCTGGGAGAGCAGCAGGAGAGATTGTATGTGTGTGTGTGTGTGTGTGTGTGTGTGTGTGTGTATTTGAAGGGAGGAGGGGAGACTGGGCCTCACAGCTAATTGAGTGTGTTGAGGATTATGAAGGCCCTAAACTGGATATTAAATAATGTGTGGCCCCTCTGCTGTCTTTCGGTTTCAGGTGCAGATGCGGCGGGCCATGAGCGGAATACTGAAGAGGAAATTTGAGGAGGTGGAAGCCTCCTCCTCCCCGTGCTCTTCCTTGCGGGAGTCTGATGATGAGGTCTCCTGCAGTGAGAGTGGGGATAGCAGTGACAGTGTCAACCCCTCTGCCTCAGGCCCTTTTACCCGTGAGTGCCTGTGCCTTTTAAATTCATACAGTGTGCTCAGTGTGGCTATCGTGTACTATTGACAGTGAGATTAATGTAATCATTTCTTCTCAGGGAAAACAAAGCCAAAGCAAAGAGATGTTTTTTAATCAAGTTGGTTATACAACTCTGAGTCAGATTTTGTAGCTCACAGGCAACCAGATGCAGGTCAAAGAAAGGAAAAGAAAAGCTTATCAACTTATCTGTTGATAAAGAAGTGTAATATGAATGCACAGTCATAGATGAAGAGCAGAGACTAAGTAATGGTTAGAGTCCAGTGCTGTAATAAAAAGGAGGGATGCAGAGGCAGCCTCCTTCATTAGGAACAGCATCAGCATGCAGGCACAACCAGATGAATGAGCTGATCTCGTCTCAAGCTGTGTGCTACACTGTTGATACTGTACATGTATACATGCGTGCAACTGCTCTCTAAGAACAGCACAGGGATGCTCGACATGTTAGTGACTTAATTAGTTATCTGGTTATATAAATCATATTTTACTTTTTAATGCTAAATTTGGAAAAAAAAAAGGCTAGATGAAAACTGACTAAAATGGAGCAACAGCTGCAGGGGTGCAAAGCTAGTTTTGGAAAAGAATCGTTTTGGTTTACTAAGATAAGGTCACAGTTGAGATTCTGTAAGGCTCACCAGTTCTGCTTTTTAATTTGCAAACACCTTAAAAGAGTTCTTGCAACTGAGAGACTCCACAGCAATTCCTGGCATGAACTAACTTTGTATTAAAGAATGTAGTCTTCTTAATCGAAGATAAACCAACTACAGAAGATTTTGTGTAGGTTCAAAAGCACACTGAAGTCATCTCTAAGGAGTAACACAGTGCACATGTGAATCTTAGTGTCAACGAAATGAGACAGAATGTTAGTGAAATAGATTATACAGTGGTAGTTTGGTAATCCTTTGAGGGATTTTGAAAGCAGATATTTGCTGCCAGAAAATAATGGGATTCTTAAAGAACAAAACAGTCATGTTTGGACTGTGTGTGTCTGTGTTTATGTGCACAATTTGGCTATTTAGTATTGGATTTCAATAAATTAAAATATTTTAGTTTTAATAAAAGTCAATAACAACACTAAATTTGTGTTTTGACAATGTAGCATTTTTTCTTGTCTGTGTGAATGACATACAGATGAGTGTCAAAGAAATCTTCCTGTAGAGAGACATAAGTAGGGTGCTGCGTCCCTGCAAGCTGAGCTTGGCCTCTGTGTCAGCTGCAGCTGCTGGTAGCTGGGAGCTCGAGGAGGACAGCTAACAGCGACAAGGGAGCGGTGCGCTATGAAGAGTGCCCTCCTGTGAATTGACATGTGCGTGTACACTGATTGACTGTCTTGGTGAGAGAGAGAGAGAGAGAGAGAGAGAGAGAGAGCGAGTGAGAGAGATAAAACAATTATGTCCTGAGTGGTTTTACATCCTATGCTGTTGTGTTAGAGAGAGGAGGAAAAACATCTGTAATGTGTTTGTTTTTTTTAGAGCGTGCGAAACAGTCAGGTCTGGTTCTTGGAGTCTTTAAAGGGTAAAGGAACATTAAACCAATTACAGCTTGCAAAACTGAAAAATACCTATGAGGTGCTGTTTTAATATAGACATCTAAAAACGGAAGCTGATTATATAGAACAAAACATCTGTTAACTGTTTTGACACCAAACACGAGCTGATAGCTGTTTTGCATGAAACTCTGCTCTGCTCCGTACGCTCAGTCTGACAGCTCTACATCTGTAATGAAATGTATTGTCCCTTTTGCGTGGGGTACAGAGCTGTTGGAACCAGATGGTTTCTATTTGTCCTGTCTGTCTGATACGGGGTGAGCGCTGGGAACACTGCTTCCGTGAACGAGCGCTCTTCATCTCAGGGCCAGGCAGGGGATTATTTATGCTCCACCGTTGCCCTCCTCTCTGTCCCTCCCTTTCGGAGAACTCTCCTTAAAAAGACACACTGAGGACTTGCATGCCAAGCGGAAGCGCAGATATGTGATGAAATCCTTCCCTACGAAGCTGTGCTCCAAGATACGTAGAAGCTCGCTGTAAAGCTGGCAAGAAAGAATTTCTCATAATTCAGGCATTTAAGGACAACACTCAAAGGAAATCAGTGTCACACATTTTGCCATAAAGATGTCACTTATCTTACAAGACTTTACATGGCTTTAAAACTGTTCTACTCCAACATGACAGTACATATAAATGATTTTAAAAAACGATGCCGAATGTTTTCTTAGTGCAACGATGCACAGAATGGAGCTTTAATTCTTTCCATATGAGATTAATGAGTTATCAAAAACAGTTTACAACCAAGATGACAAGATGTCTTTGCCGTCTTCCTTTGCAGCTGACTCAATACTGAAGAGGGAGAAGCGGTTGAGGACAAGGCGGGTGCATTTTGAGAAAGTGACGGTGTACTACTTCAGCCGGCGGCAGGGTTTCACCAGCGTGCCTAGCCAGGGTGGCAGCACGCTGGGCATGTCCAACAGGCACAGCTGGGTCAGGCAGTACTCCCTGGGAGAATTTGCCCTGGAACAGGAGAGGATCCACAGAGACATGCTAAGAGACCACCTGAAGGAGGAGAAACTCAACTCAATCAAACTCAAGGTAAATGATTTGCAATCTGTGCCTGAATACAATTGTTGTTATCAGTCTTGCTGTACAAAGGATTTTATAAGCATTATGTAGGCCTATCAGATGTAAGGAATTTGAAATGACTTTGGTCTGTAAGATTAGGATTCTTTGTTTGAAGAACCACTTTGTAACTGTGATTAGCTCATTATTTCCCTGCTTTCATAAAAAAAAAAAAAACACTTGGTTATGATTCCTTCTTCTTTTCAGCTGACTAAGAATGGCACAGTAGAGTCTGAAGAGGCCAACACGCTCACGGCAGAGGACATATCTGATGATGACATCGATCTGGACAACACAGAGGTGGACGAGTACTTCTTCCTGCAGCCTCTTACCACTAAAAAGCGTCGGGCACTGCTTCGGTCCTCCGGGGTAAAGAAGATTGACGTGGAAGAGAAACACGAATTGCGAGCCATCCGGATGTCCAGAGAGGATTGTGGCTGTGATTGCAGAGTCTTCTGTGACCCAGAGACCTGCGCCTGCAGCAACGCAGGAATCAAGTGCCAGGTAAATCCCATGACATGCATTCAATGTTCTATCTTTTTACTTGTAAACAGGAAAACATACTGTACATTTAAAAAGAAGGTGCAGGGATCAATAATTGATACAGGACATTGAAGGATGACCTATGTTGATGTTTTTACATATAATCATGTCAATATCACACTACATAGTCCGTCCACTGAAAATAAAATGACTTGCACAGTAAATGCTATGGTTTCTTTAGGTGGATCGTATGTCATTTCCATGTGGCTGCACAAAAGAGGGCTGCAGCAATTCAACTGGGAGAGTGGAGTTTAACCCCATCCGTGTTCGGACCCATTTCTTGCACACCATAATGAAGCTGGAACTGGAGAAGAGCCGTGAGCAGCAGCAAGCCTCCCCCAGCAACGGTTACCGCGGTGAAACTAACGACATGGGAGGCGGAAACCCTCTCGTTCAGACTCAGCACAGGTTGGAGTACTCTTTGTCAGACGCTGTCCCACAGACAGCCGGCATGCACCTGCAGACCGCAGACGAGATGGAGGAGCCTCTAGACGAGGAAGACGATGACGAAGAAGACGACGAGGAGGAAGAGGAGGAGAATGAAGAAGATGACGAAGACGAGGATAGCAGCAGCGTTTTCAGCGGACTGTCTGACTCCAGCACTCAGAGCTTAGCCAACAGCGACTCTGAGGACGAGGAGGAAGACGATGAGGATGAGGAGAAGTCTGAGAACTTTGAGGATGACATGACAACCCCATCAGTGTCTCACACTAAGGTGGTCCCTTTGTCCTCTGTGCTGTGTTACAATGACGGCTCAGTGGCACATGATAACCATATGAACGGAAACTCTTATTTAATGAACTCCTCCTCAGCTGAGTACTATCAGCTAGGGAGCTCCAGTGCCGCCTCCAATGGCCAAACAAGCCAACCCAGTGAACCCTACGGGGAAGCCTTAGCATTCCAAGATCCAGTCAGCGCGACCAACGGTAGCCTGGCCCAGGGACCCTTCAGCATGACTGCTGAGCAGTACACGGACTACCCTAATCAGGCTGAGGAACAATACACAGCTAATCACCATTTTACCCTGACCAGTGCTGCTCCAGCCACCTCCTTGACCTGCTACACACCTGAGCAGGAGAAGAAGGTGATGTCTAAAGCAGCTTTTGTCGAGCAGCCGGAAAACCAGAGCCAGACACAGTTACAAAACTACATGAACAATAACACCCAGGGTTCCTACAGCAGCTCTTGTATGACAGCTGAACAGCCACAGGAAGAATCCACTGTTAATGGCCATTCTGACCTGACCTTACTAGCGAACAGTACCAAGAATCTCCCTTTACCTGATCATTGCCCCGAGGTCACAGCCATTTAGTGGGCCTCTTGTTTTTAAAGTGTTCTTTCATGATTGCATCTTTACTTGAGAACAAGCCTGACCAAGTGGTATTTTAAGGGAACATATTCATGGCCTTTTTGCATCATCTGACCTTAAATTTCAAAGCAATTTACAGCACCGCAGTACATTTTCATCTGTAACTATAAAGCCATGGCCTCATGATGGAAATGTTTTTGAGGAATTGTTCATTCTTTGAGGTTTCTCCACTACGGTGTGTGCTGAACTGCAAGATTGAAAGATCAAAAACATCGGTTATGTCATGCTGTGCAATGTATCTTGTAATTTCAGATGTAAAGTTCTAGTTTTAAGGAGATATTGTACTGTAGATGGAACTTTTCTATGTCTACTATATGTGTCAAATGTGCAAAAATGGTTTATTGTCAGTTTATTTATTGTTTTGGAATTATGTGTATACGTATATATTGTAAAAGTTTTGATAACAATACGCATGCAGTTTTGGGAATCCCAGTAACATTTAGGGAAAAAAATGATTGCCATTGTTTTATATAAAAAAATGTGTTGTATACATAATGTACACATCTCTTCTTCTTTTTTGTCACTATTATATGCTTTTCTATGGTTTTGAAAAGCATGAAAAAAGCCTGAATTCTTATTTGTATGTTTGGAATACAATATCAATAACATAAAAGGTCAGACTTCGCAGCCTTTTGCACTCATGTGTAGGGGTCCAGTGGCATGCAGTTGGTTTAAACTGATTAATACTTGAACGGTGGAAAAATGTGGCCCCTCATGTGTTTTTCTTCCCCCCACTGTTCACTCTTAGAATAACATGATCATGAAGTGTCACTACAAATGAAGATTTATTCTTTGAAGCATTTTGTTGATACAGGGATATTAATGAAGTAGCACTTTGACATATCTCGGAAAGTATGAGAAGCTCTATGATTCCTCGTAGACAATAGAACACTATCTTCATCATTAAATTTACATAATAGGCTTCATTTGGAAATCAGCTTTCCATTAAATTATATGTATTGCAGAAAAAAATGATGATCCTGAATAATGTGTCAGTATTTCCTAAAGTAGCTGGTTATGAGATTTCTGCTTTTGAATGCAGTATAAGCTACATTCCACTGTCTAATAATTAAGATGTTTATTTATGTGGATCGAAGAATGATGCTGATTTGTTCTATTGAAGTGTTAAGTGCAATAGTTTGAGGGTTATTTACATGTAATTTTCTTTTAGAGAGGACCCTCAGTAAAGTGGACTGAGATTGCTTTTGATTGATTGTCACAGTAATCAATATTGTACTTAAAAAGCACAGTTAGTTTCATAAAGTCATCATATGCCACAGTAATTGTATGTGAGTGAAACAAATGTTCAAGGTTGACAATCAAAGCTTATTATCAAAAATGATTCATATCAGTAATTAACAGCTACACAATATGAATAGGAGTCCTATGAGCCATCAAAAATGACTTAACAGCCAGATGTGAAGAAATTGTTTACCAAAAAATCTGTAAATAACCTCATCTTTATAAAATCACTGACACAAAAGAAATTTAAAGTGACTGCTCAACAACTGGGAGGCTGCAATGATTTAGTGAATAATACTAATTTAATTGCAAAAGTGCTCTTTTGCTCCTGCATGAATACAGATATCTGCCCATTCATTATAATCAGAAGAGGTCACTACTGGCATTTTGGTGCTTTCTGTGCAGCTGTCGAGTAGCTCGGACCTCTCATGCCACCTCGGTGGTACAAAAGAAGTGTGCAGACTGCTTTCAGGCAATCAGTGGCATCAACATGGCCTATAGTACCAATTAATTGTGCCAAAGCATACAGTGTGAGAAAGGCTAAATACAATGACACTGCATCCAGTTAAGAATCCTGTGTTTGACTTTATTTTCCAGTATTTATTATGAATGATATATTGAAATGTGTATTTATTGTGGTTTACTAAAAGTCTGTATTGAGTAAATTGCTTCACTATCTTAAAATTGTCTTTTGTTCCATGCTGGTTGTGAGTTGTAAAGCTTCATGTGCCTGATTTATTTAATTCTTTCATATTCTGTGAAATGCATATGTTTTGCACAAAAATGGTACAATTTTTTTTCTCCATGTGTTTGGTTTCCAACTGTAGATAGGGCCAACATCATTTTCAGTCGTTTAATTTTTAACATGATTTTGAAATAAATGTAATAAATCTTTGCTCTTTTGATCTTAAGCTCATATAATGTAATGTTCCTATATTTATGCACACATCATGCAACAGTATTGAGATTGTCACTGACAGACCACCTTGTGCCAGTAAAATCAACAGTATACATACAGTTCAGTTATTTCTAAGTGCAAGGCGCCCTCTGCAGATCACAGGGAGAACTGAGGCAAAGAGGATCTCAGCACTAACCAACTGCATTTATTGAACTCAAAATAAGACATCTTAATACCAAGGCACTCTTAACACAAGACCATTTCCATTTCAGGCAAACACACACATTCGATCTGTTCTAGTCACAAACATAAAGTCATTTACAATATTCCACTGTGATCTAAACACTAGTGCCTGCACCAGAAAAGCATTATTGAACTCCTGTTTAGATGTAGAGGGAGCTTTTTAGACACCTCACTGCAAATACTTTTGATCAATAAATAGAGTCCCTTGGGTGTATCCATTTTACATGAAAAGTTCCCTTTTGACAAACACCAAAACATCATCTTTTTATAATGTTGGTAAAGACCGCAGCAATTAAGAGATTTGAAGAGTCGTACAAATCATACTGCATTTATGTTGCTCATAAAGAATGAACTGTAGGTAAAAAAAATGCATTTTAATCTTCAATAATGCTGTCACTTCCACTACTGTCATAAGAATTTGAAACAAACACTTTATGTCTGGTGTTCCAATTAATTGTATGTAATTCATGCTTGACATATACATCCAAACTAGTTTTTAAAATGATCAATCTTCATTCTTAATGTCGCTGTAGGAAATATAAAACCTTTGTACTGCAAAAGTTTTCTGGTCTGAAGAGTTTGAAGAAAAAAAATTACTCCCAGAACTTACTTAAATAAAAGTGTATTAACTATAACCCTAATCTGAAGGTTGCAACACTGTAAAGGCTGCTATTCTGCATCAACAGAAAACTGCAACAACCCCAACACACCACCACCCATTCCACTAGCATAACCCCACCGCTTTTCCCAGCTAGAATAAAATTACATCCAAGGCACTGGACGGAGCCAAATAAGAAGTCTTGCATTATAAAAAAAATATTTTAAAGGACGATGCATATCATACTTGTGTTTCAGGTTTTCACTTACAGTCTCTTTGGTGCACAACATTTGGGATTGAACCTCTTTATAATGTCCATGATTGATATGTTAAGTACGATTTTCACTGATTTGTTTTGTTTTAGATTTGTGTCTCACTGGAAAATATTCAATTTTGTTTTTGAATACTTAATACTGCAAGCATTGGTTGTGTAGACTAGGAGTAGTGAAAACACCTCAAACACAAAAGAGGCACTTGCCAACACAGTGCATCTTCATTGTTCCAAGAATCTCAGTTCACAGTCTGACTGGGAGCATAGTTTCAATGCTTCCTTCCAGCAGTGGCACACTGTGGTTTCTCCCAACGTCCAAACTTTCCAGCAGCAGCAGTTCAGTTCTTCTATGTATAAAAATAAATTAAAACTCAATGTAGTCAGTAACCTAAAACCCCTGCATGTTAACTGCATACAGTATAGTATAAAATGGTAGTTTGCACACTCAGACGAAGGACCAGAGCTGGTATCTGTCTGAGGGGTTGCAGAGGGCCAGAGAGGGATGCTCATGACGGGCACTCAGACACATGTTCCATCCTGGGATGAAGAATAACTGGTTCTATATGAAGAAAAAGACAAAACTATTACTTTCATGAAAAGAAATCTGAAATCCAAAATTAGTTCACAGAAAAAGCAAAAGACCACACTCACATCCTTCAATTCCCATTTTTGTTCTGCTCCTACAAATGTGTTCCTGCCTTTATACTGGCAGTCCTCCAGCTTCACAGCCCCCTCTGCCCCGTGCAAACACAGCTCCTTCTGAATATTGTGTCTAATCTCATGATGTGTGGAGTACTCAAAATACTACAGCATGGGGAAAAAGGAGAAATGCCATCAACCGCTGTGATTAATCTGAATCACATTTTTTGTCAATCAGAAATAGCCAGCATTTTCTTACTGACCTGGTTTCCTCCCTGTCCATGACATGGGTACATGATCAGCTGTTTCCCCCCCTCATTGTTCTCTCCAGCATCCAGACATGAGTCTTTGCCCACATTTTTCACCTACAGAGAAAGAGAAGGAAAGGGCAAAGCTGTGAGAGGAATCAAAATGAAAAGCTAACATCCACTGCAAGCTGTTCAAACAACTTTAGTCCCTGGAGTGCTTTCAGTGGTGTCAAATTGGAACTGCTCAGTACCCTCTGGAGATCCTAAGTGGAAACCCTCAGTGGCTAGACAGAGCTCTGAGGTTTGGAAAGAGGAGAGCTGGTGGTGGGGTGTGTAATCTTACTGAGCCAAAGCGGAATGGGTTGAGATCAGGCAAGAAGACCTCTGGATAGACGTTCTTCAAATACCAGGAGAAGCTCTTGCACTGCAGCCGCGCACGGAGGTCCATGCGTTTAGAGATATCTCCAAAGGTCCTCTGTTAAAACAATGACAGGCAGGAGAGCAAAGCAGTTATTTTTCATTGTTCGTCATTGCTGGATACTAATAACACAAGGAATGTACAGTCATGCTAGCAGCTTTGTGAAGCTGTTCTTAGGCACAGCAGTTGAGCTAAATGCTTATGCCAGCATGCTAACATGCACATGACAATGCTAAGATGCTGATGCTAGCAGGTATGATTTCAGTTTAATGTTTAGCTGTTTAGCATGTTACCTTGCTGATATTTGCTAATAAGCACTAAACTTGGTACAGCTGAGAATGATGGGAATGTCATTGATTTTGCAGGCATTTCATTATAAACCAATGTAATGGAGCTAAAAAGTTAAAATTTTGACGTGATAGTGGCACTAGATGAAAAGTTAAAGGATCACTAAAGTTATAAGAATTCATCCTGAGGGAACCATGAATCTCCCAAATTTCATGGTAATCTATCTAATACTAGTTGAGACATTTCACTAAAACCAAAAAATGCCAAACTTCATAGCGGCACTAAAGGAAAAGTCAGGGGATCAACAAAGTGATTAGACTTTATCATCTGGGAACCAAAATTTTCAGCCAATCCATCGAAATAAATGTGGAGATATTACACAGACTAAGTGAACATTTTGACCTGCTGGTGAAGAAAGTAAACGCAAAAATCACCAAATTCATTACGACTTCTTATGGACGCCATGAATGTCTGTACCAAATTTTATGGCAATCCATCCAATAGTTGCTGAGATATTCAAGTATGGACCAAAGTGATGGACCAACTGACCAACATGGTCACACATAGAGCCATGCTCTGAATTGTCATTCACAAAAATTTTAAAATATGACTTTGCAATTGCAAAAACAAACAGGAAAATAGGAGAATTCCACTTTGGAAATTATTTTATTTGACTATGAATATTATCATCACTTTAGTCTTCTAAAGTTGATGACCATGTATCAGTGCTCTAATGACAGCTTGTTTAACAAATTAACTAATTGTAAAAATGTCACAGACAAGTGCTGTTCTTTTTAAACTGAGACATTAACACCACATTTGAAAGGATTTGTGGGCATCTCGTGCTCCTGAATAATGAGAGCACTTAGTGGTATGATGAGGATGCTACTCACACTAGTGCACACTGATTGCTACTAGAGTGGACTCCTTGAAGCTGTTGACGACGACATGTCTGTTTGAAGCCAGCAGGAGAGGACTGGCTCGTTCTGTGAGGTGTAGCCTAAGGTAACTCTTTATGGCACCTATGAGACCACGTCGGGAAACGCTGAGAGCCTGTGTCATTTACTAGAACCAACTTCTTTCAGACCCCTTTTTTCTCTGTCGGTTAACAGCTTTTAGCCTAATAGCCTCAAGTGAGACTTCTCAACTAAATGATCTCCTTCTCTCCATTTCAAAGAAGTCTACAGTATTCATGCTTGGAGAATTACACTAGTGACATGCTATCCAGTAAAAGTCTAATTCTGTGCTTTTCCCCCCACTTCAGACTTACAGCTAGTTGTTGGATTTATAAAAATCACGAGGATAAAAAACATACAGTATTTCAGTGATGTGTTTAAGTCAGAAGCAGTACATACATCTTTGGCCATTTGTGCAGCTTGCTGATTACGACGGTAGAAAATCTCCTTGTAGTCGTCCATCCAGACCTCGGCCAGCCGTACCTGGTTACGAACAATCACTTGCGTGCCCTTGGGGAAGGTGTGGGGGCTCTTAGTGCGGAAAACATGGCCGACAATAGAGCAAGGGATTATTTCCAGCTGTCCCCCGCACTGCCACACCTGCAGGATGTTGGTCAGTCAACAAAAGCAGATGGATAATGACACACAGTTAGACACACCTTAGGATACCATTTGCATACTAAGTACATACTAGTTTCAAAGGGCAAAAGGGCTAAGTGATGACAAGACTGCTGAACATCCAGAATGACAGCTTAGTAATGTCTTACCCTGAAAGACATTTCAATATTCTCACCGCCCCAGATTTCCATTTCCTCATCATAGCTTCCAATATGGTAGAAATATTCCTTTGAGATGGAGAAGAGCCCACCAGCAAAAGTGGGAGTCCTGTAGAGAAAATTGGTTAAAGGTTTCGACAGAGTTCATATGACTTTAATATTCTATATTCATGCACGCTATTTTCTTACTTTATAGGGTATGTTTCATCCCTCCTCCTTTGTTTCTCATGATCTGGGAGGCTCTCCCAGCCAAACGACAAGCCCCAGTCAAAGTTGCCTCGGTTGTGGTTCTGGCCATATGGGGACGGTTTCATGAACTCAAAGGTATTGAGATCAATAGTAGTTATATCAGGACTGACTACTGCAGTGGAGTTCTCTGCTATCCTGGCCAGCAGAGGTTCCAGCCATCCATTAAAACATTCACCTGTTGACACACACACGTAGGACATTGCATCACACCATTTTTCTTAACAACAACCACTAAACAGTTCACTGTAGACTGTTAATGCAACCAGTTTTAATGTGTGAGTGATGTAAGCGGTGTTGACTAACAGTGGGCGTCTAGAAAGGTGAGTGTATCACCGGTGGCCACAGAGGCACCCAGCAGCCGAGCAGTGATGAGTCCTTTCCTTTCTCGTTGGCGGACAACTCGAACAATGCTCAGCTGCTTCAAATACTCATCCAGCTCATCCTTTAACACGTCTGAAAGTATGGGATACACATGAGACATAAAGTTACAGAGGTTGAAGAGAACATTATGAAAAATCAGATGACATAATATAAGAGTAAATGTTGCACATGGTCTTATATAAACAGTTTCATATGAACACATTCCTAAAATAAAGGCTCAGTGATTGTTGAGGTGGCAAATAGATTAAATATTCACAGTCCTTAGCCAGGGAGGCAAAACTCAAACAGATGAAAAAAGGACAAAGCTGTCTTCCTTTCATCTTCAACATGGCTGGCTGTCAAGTCTGTCTGACCAGTTTCTGCACAACTTATATTGTTGTACAGCAGGGCTTCATCTGTGGCCTCCTCCCAACAAATAACTGAATTTAGAGTGTCAGATGGATTGCATTTCCTAAAACCTCTCTCCTTTCCAGGGTTTTGTTTTTTCCTATGTATCAGACCTGTTTACAAGAGTTACGTCTGACTCATGTCTAAGCACAACTACTGCTAATTCCTCTTAGGAAAGTATTCACTAGCAGCCCCTCTCTTCCTGTAACCCACTTCAGGAGCTCCTCTCTGCAAGTTTTGTGGCACACCAAAGAGCTGCCCACCCAACACGCTGCATGAAATCGAATCCAAAAGAGAGCAGGGCGGTCCTGAAGGGCCCTTTTGAGTTTTACCATCTACGCTGGCGTCGTCCACAAGGATGATCTCCTTGAGGAGAATGGCAGGGGAGGTGTGGAGAACACTGTACACTGTCCTTAGCAGAGTGCTCCAAGCCTCATTGTGAAACACAATTATCACGCTGGTGGTCGGCAAAGGGGGGCATCGCTTGAAGGTTTGCTCAATACATCTGCAGCAAGAAGGAAAAAGAGCACAAAGATCTAACTGTCCTGTATAGTTACTGAGTGGCACAATAGTCTAGTTATTACATCTGCAGACTCTCCCCTGTGGGGTGTCCATTTCAGCTGTGCCACTGCATGTGTGGCAGCCTTTTGAAATACCTGCCATATCTGAGTGGGAGAGACTTTGTAATTCCCCCTAATAAGATAGCCAGTACATGGATAGGCTTTATGTCTGTGTCATGTACTGACTATGTACTGACATGTACTTGGACTTAAACGTAGTTGGATGTAGTGTAATTAGCCAAACATAACTGTGCTTCTTCCTGAACTGGCCACAGTAACTGGGCAGGCATGCTGAAACAAAGTCTCAGTCAGAACAATCATCTCTGAGGTTTCTGCCTGAGACTTCCCCCAGTTGCAAAAAGCAAATATGTTGAATTTGTTTGGGTTAGACAGCCCGTTTTGTATTACCCCATCTATATTACACTAATCTATGTGGGAATCTTTCAGTGTGTCATTTCCCTTAACTAAATAGATTGGTGTATTGGCCCAATATGTAACTTAGAGTTCTTCTTGTACAGCACCAAGGCTGCTTTTACACCCACTAGGTGGTGCAATCACATGATGTTTGTGAATCAAAATGAATTGGAAAATAAATTGAACATTATTTGGTTAATTATGATCACTAACACCATGGTCTTTCTGCTCTTTTTTGCAAATTTTGAGGGAAATTTTTGGTAAACATGAGTTTTTCTTTACAGGTTTATCAACAGCATAAAGATTGTATCAGCCAACATACTCTGGTGGTCTTGTGTCTGCACCCAGGTCTCTGCTCAAGGAGATGCGGTCGCTGGCATAGAGGTTAAAGCAGTGTTTCTCTTCACCCTTCTCCTTTTCTTTCTGCTCCACGGGGCTCAGTGAGTCTGTGTTGAAGGGCTTCCCAGCGGCTCCAGGAGCAAGAGGGTTCTGAGGTGGTCGCTCCAGGGCTGGCCTGAGCTCAGCAGCAGTGTAGTGACCCGGCAGACAGGACATGCTGTCTGCATTGTCCTGCTGACGTACAGGGGCTCTGATCTGCATCTTTGGCATTGCATCCCTGAAGTTATTGACTGCTCCCATCACCATGCCCAGCATGGCATCCCGCTTCACTGCAATCTCCTTCAGCCACGGGTCCTCCTCTGGACTTTGGCTCCCCACTTCCCATTGTATGAAGAACACAAATGTGACAAAGACAAGGGCTACTATCACCAGTTTAAGTGGGTGCAGTCGCCTTCGGAGCACTCTGCGGAGAGCTGTCATTCTTCTTGAATGGAGAGGCAGGCTGGTTTTAGACTGAGTTTCAGCTACAATAAATAAATGAATACAGTCAGATGTTCATTGATGATTAGCAACCAGTAAAGTAGTTATCACATTTTTTAAATACCTTAAAGTTTCAGAAAAAAATACAGGCAACATGGGGATACATTATTGCCATGTCACCACGTTTACATCTTGTATTTTAAACAACTTTTTAATCTGTTGTAACTCTACGTGGAAGCTCTTGGTGAAGTTAAAAGTGCTGCTATCTACAAATCACATAACAAATTCACAATCGCATAAATCAGCAAACAACCACTGCTCCGGATTCCTTCAGAGAAAAAGACCACGTACCATATGAGCCGCTGAACTACAGATTCATGTTAGAAAGCCTCTTCAAACTGTTGTAAAACCCAACGAATGGCATCCTCTCTTCTTTGATCGGAGACCCCTCTTTTGTTTCACCAACTCCAAAGAAGTCTTGTTTTCCGTGAAAACAAAAAAAAAAGGATTTGTACTTCACAAAACTTCCGTCTCGTTGGATCCAGGTGCGCTCCTCTCAGGTAGAGGGAGGAGACGTCCTGGTGCGCTTGCGCAGAGAGGATTTCTGCGTGTCATAATCCATACCTGAAACACAAATCAACGTTACATCGGCAATCCAGACAAGCACGTTTGACGTTGGCACTGTTTACCTTGTAGCTTGTGAAACTTTTAAGATATAGTTTCCCACTAACCACGTGCTGAATATCCAAGCTGTTGATAAAAACACTAAATTTGCAGTCTTGAGGAATATTGAAAACTTGAGTTGTCCACTGAGTTCCTCTGATTGAATAATGGTGTCAATAGGATTTGTTCAGCTGGTTATTCACTGGGACAGTTGCTGGGTTACAAATAACGGAGGAACGCGCTTATACACCACACACAGCCCACCGCATCTAATCAGGCTCTCTGAGGAAAAACGCCACATCTTGCACATAGTTAGACCGAAAACTAATGAATGTGAACACCAAAGAGAAGCTGAAGACGCACATGGTCCTGCTTGCTTTTTCCACAAAACTAAGCATCCCTTCACAAGGAGGCGAATCTGCTTAGATTATTGATCACATCGCGCTTTACTAATAAAAGTTGGCATTGACACTCACCCGCGGATTCTGTGCGGTGTCCCTAATCCTTTTAAGTTCCCAGGTTTCTCACAGCGGATAGTCCTGATGAAGAGTTGGATGTTTGTGGGAGTACAGACGTGGATTCCAGCCGCAGGAGCCTGCTCTGGTGCCCGGTTTGAAGTCTTTCTGCCTTCGACTTGCACAGTGACTCCATCTGTAGCGACTGTGTTTCCCAGCACTTCCTATCCACGGCAGGCATCCAGTTTATTATGTCCATTAACATGTTCAGTGTGTCCTACATTTTGTTCAGTCACGCCTGAAAATGTTTGTCTATGTGGCAAATTATCTGTGTTGAGACTGAGCATGTAAATTGTCAATTCAGTGTGCACTCTTAATCACAGACAGGCCCACATGCTTAATAACATGAATGAAATCATCTGGAGAAAAAAACAGCAGACCAGAGACATCTTCATGTCTAAATAATTTCATCTTTTAATGCTGAAAAATGAGAAATACACACAAACAATCCAACAATATTTTACACAGATTTTCATATAAATGAGCTTTAGGAAATCACTTGAAAGACAATAAGAAGATATCATGTATCAGATTGAAAATAGGTGATCTGATAGATAAGGGAGCATGTATGCATTCCTGATAAATAAAGCTTAAATGTCCCTTAATACAGACTATTCCCTTCTACTATATCTTTTTGTTTTTAGGCTCAAAAATGAGAAGTTTGGTATTTGACTTTGGGAGGAAAGAGAAAAAAAATGCTTTCAGTTGTGAATGTGCCTGAACCTCTGTGCACTGTGTTTTCCCTCTTGATTGCCAGCACCCAATTATTCATATACTCCAAAAAATGTACATAGCAAGTTGAGTGGTATCCCAAAGAAATAATAGAAACAACTGCACATTAACTTGTCAGTAAAAGCCAAACAATAAAAATGGATTCCATCAAAGTAAATAATTTTATTGCGGAGACCTTGGTTCCATCTCTCTCTCTCTCTCTCTCTCTCTCACACACACACACACACACACACACACACACACACATACACACACATAAACATACACATACACACTCGCAGGTCCAACTCTTAAGATCGCAGGGCAACGCGGGCTTTGTCCAGGACATCCTTTCTAATTCTTGGATAGTTTGGATAAGCAGCCAGAACCTGTGGATGGAAGTAAAGTTGAGTCATGGTGGGAAAAAAAAAAGATCAAAGTTCTTATGACTCTTGGCACCCATAGTTCTGACACCCACCTTATGACACACATCTATGGCATCAACATGCCTCTTTGCTTTTAAGTAGTTGAAAGCAAGCTTGTATCCTGAAATAAAAAAACAGACATTACATTTTTGAAATACCTTTTGTTCTTAATAAATAAATAGAACCGGACATGTGATTTTGGTTGACATACCAATATTTGGATTAGTTTGATTTCCATATTTCCAAGCCAGTTCATAGTTGAGTGCTGCATCACGGAACGCCTGCTCTTTTTCCATTATGTAGCCCAGATATTCATAAACTTTACAGCATGACTGCGGAAAAAAGTGCAATTATTATCACAAAGAATTAAAAAGCATAAAAATCGGCCTCCGCATTATAAATCTCCAAAATAAGGGGGGGGGGGGGGGGGGAGGTTTTGTGTGAATTGGATGGCCTCGTAACAAAAAAAATTATATTTCAGCAGTGACAATATTTTCAGGCTGACCTTGTTATGATTTAGGCATCTCTTTAAGAGGTCCGCAGCCATGTCATACTTCCCCGAATGGATGTAGATGTCTGCCAGGAGCAGCCAGCTTTTCTCAAACTCATCGGCGTCAACAATGCTCCAGTTCATCTTAGCTATGCGTTTGAGCTGGTTCCTGGCTCGGGGAGTTTGTTTTAGTATCATGTAAGCTGTCGCCATGGCCAACAGGGCTGGCACGTGGTCTTTCTGAAATCAACCAAAGAATCCTTGTTAGACAGGATGAATCTGAAAACATCTTCCCCAACTTTTCCCACTCCCATTTGTTTACATCAAAAACATACTGACTTCATTTAAAGTGAAACAATACTCAGAACATAGTAATCGCAATGACTTATACTGTACACAATTCATTTAAGATTTGCCTGATACACTGTAATGAGTAGTTTATAACCAAATGGTATGACTGATGTTAAGAGAGCCTGAAATAATTGACAGTTCCTGGTGTGGGTATATTTACACAGGAGAGGGTGATGTAACTCATGCACACCATCTGGAGTTTGCTTACCTCATTGTTTGCAATCTCTGTGAAAACAGTGAGGGCTTTCTCTACATTGGCCTTCTGTTTAGTCGCCAGAAAGCAGTAGTTCTCCAGGATGCGGAGCTGTATGTGTCCACCCGGTGTCTGAGGCTTTAACTCCTTCAGAAGCTTCTCGGCTGTTCTCACAGCAAGCTGCTCCGACTCCTGCTTCTCTGTGGAGTTCCTGATGAGAAAAAAGAAGTTGAAGCATGTTAGCAGTAGAAGCAAGTCTGTGAACTGTAGGGTTAAAACACAATATATAATGAGGAGTCGAATCTTTCAGTTACTATGCTCCATACTATTTATTGAGTACACATACCCAATTTCACCATCTAAATTCTCAAATACTTCTCCTCCCATGGTGTCATTGTCAGGATTTAAGTAGATTTCAATCATGTTATACACAGCATTTTGACCCCAATCATTGTCTTTCCGTGCTTTGTTGAAGTGTCGTAGAGCATCATTGGGTTCTCCTGTGTACCTGAGCAGCAAGCACAAGGTTAGTCACATAATGTGCAAGACTTGAAACAGATGTCCCCGTAATCTCAAGAAAACACTCTTAACAGACTTACCAAAGATAAAGTCCTTTGCAGTAGTTAAACCCAGGATCAAACCTAGTCCTGGAAGAATGTTTTTCTGCCATATCAAGAAATCTTGGCACTTCTTCCAACTTCCCAGCTCTCCGCAACAAGTCAATAAGACGTGACAGTGTTGGGTAGTTGTCTGAAAATAACAGGTGCAAGTTATTATGCTTTGAGAGATGGTAGTGTATTAATGTCTTAAGAGACACGTGGTGATTTTTGCACCTGGTTTGCGCTCCAGGAGTTGTTGAAAGTGGAAAACTGCCTGTTCATAGTCTTGCTTCCTGAACATAAGGTCAGCCATCATCTAAGAACAAACATATGTTAAAAGTAAGCTCTACAAATAAATTCCAAGAAAGGTTATGGTAAAACATGTGGTAAAAGACAGACAGAACAAACCAGAGTTGCATCTTCGTTAAACTGGTCATTCTTCAAAATGATGCTGCATTGCTCCTGGCACGCGTCTACCTCATCCAGAGTAAGGTAAAGCCGTGCCAACTCCAGCATCACCTACGAATAAGGAGACCATGATTTTTTTTTTAGATAATGTGACAGCAATCTTTGTGAAACAAGGCACGATAGATAAATCAGATCTTTTGCTTAAATCAAACTAACGAGGATCACAACATTTTATAAATAAAGGGATGAGATTCTAAAAAAGATGCCAGGGCTTGTCAACCACAGCTGCAGTGAGTACACAGGACGTTTTGATTCAGCTGCACTGACCTTGCGATCAGTCTCACAATACACAAGAGCTTCTTTGTAGAATTTGACTGCTCTCTCATAGCCCCTCTGACTTGTGTAGTGTTTAGCGATCTCGGCGCAGATCTCGGCAGCAAGCTGCTTCTGCACGGGGACGGCGTCAGGCTGCTCCAACTGCACCCGTTTCAGCACCTTGGCCTGCACATCGCGGGCCTATGAACAGCATAAGCGCAACCGCAATAACCTATAATCATCGTAATCACCTCCATAAAAACAAGTAATAAAACATGATTACAAAAAAAAGGTTGCAGAATTTGGTTACTGAACAATAAGGAGCGCTTAGAAATAATCACATAAAAATTTGGATACAAAATGCTAACAGATGACTTTTAGTTTTAGAAAACCAGAGAAACTAGAAACTTACTCTTTGCAGGGAAAGTAAAGCTTCTTCAGTTTTGTCAACCTTATTTTGGATCTTTGCCAACAGGACCAGATAGCGGCAATCATCTGAGAGGGCTGGTAGTTCATTCACTTGGTATATCCAAAGAAAATGTTAAATGTTAGAAACATGATGTCAGGAGTCCTAGTAAAGAGAGTTCACTGTGTGTGGAGTACCGTGAAGTCATTAGTACCTGGCTCATGGTCCAGAGCATCATGCAGGACTCTCTCACAGCGCTCATACTGCTTCATCTTCATCAGCAGCTCAGCCAGGTCATAGCGCAGGAAGTTCTGTTGCTCAGTCTTCAGGGCAGCTTCATAGTAATTTATCGCCTGTGTAACAGCAGCTTTGTGTCAACACTGGGTTTCACTTTGAGTGGATCATGTTTATCTTTAAAAGCGTTCGATACAAACCTTGACGTAGTTATGAGTCTTGACCAGAGCTTTCCCGATCTTGCTGGCTAAAGCACCATCTTTGGGGTTTTTCTTCAAGGCATGCTCGTAAACCTCAATGGCTTTCTCTGGCTGAGGATAAACACATCTTACCGTAAGTGGTGTGACGGTTTGTTGTTGCTTTGAAGTTTTTGTAAATATTATTCAGGGAGTCTAATACATGTCATTATTTATAAAATGTGGTGAACACATGGTAAACACCTCAAAGAGCTGTTGGGAACAATTAAAAGAGATAAGATCTCTTAAGAGGCTCAACTCACCACCCATAAAATCATTGAATGGTACATTTTGGCTTTTCGTCTGATTTCATTAGTGAGAGATATGTAGTTTGTGTTAACCGTCTCCTTTCTTGTTTCAGATATTATTTTTGCACCTTTTGTTTAGCTTATTAATTAAAACACCAAGCTGCTTCAGGATAGTGCTGTTTGTTTTATACTGTGGTCTAACAGTTTTTCCTACAAAAAGGCATGAGATGACTAAATAATCACTTCCCATATTAATTAGATTTAGTTCATTTATTCTTCCCTATTTAACATTCTGAGTTGAGCATTCACCTACAATTATGGCATTATTTTTTTATTATATTATTAGCCCTATTTCCTCTTTTATATAAACCATACATATCATACTGTGTTACAATCCTCTAGTTTCCACTGACCTGGTGATAAGTTGTTTATTACTTTTGTTAAGCTTCTGCTTATATGGAATGTGCTTCTAATGTTCCTTTGCGAGCCACTGTGTGCATGCAGTGAGTGATTTTAAAATACTGTCATACATTAATCACGTGTTGATTCTTGTTTAATCGTACACACGGATGTTTTTGCTGCTACTATTTGCTCTCTCTCTTCATTCTTAACTCATTATTTGCCAGAACATTTAACTTTTTCTCAACTTGAACACTAAGTTATCTACAGTTTTTCAGATTTTCCAGCAAGTGTCTCTCTGGCCACATCCTTCACTGTGTTTATAAAACTACTGACAGTTACTGTACAGTAGAATGATTTCATCAATACATTTGAACAAAGCCAAGAGTGGAAGTAAGTGGAAATTTCTGAGAACCTCACACAGTGATGCGATTACAAAAGGCTTGGGGCAATTCCTGCTAACTTGCTACTCTAAACTTGTGCAGAAGCACTGTGGAGTGTTATGTTTTGTTAGATTTTACAGAGAAGCACCCCCAAAAATATTCAGTTGTGCACTGATGGTACTAATCATCCAAGGTAAAACCTTTGTCATGGACTACATTACAGTTCCATCACAGCACAGCAACAGGGGAAAGATCAGAAAACAGCAAGGCTCCTTAACATGAATGGTAAGAACAGATATATAGAAATACAATGAAACACAGAGGCTACACATTTATGTCTCTTCTATTTATAATCGATCAGAGAAGGACAGTTATTCACTAAACCTTTGACTTAAGCTATTTTGGAAGCGGAATAAAAGACTTTGCGAAAATATAACTGTGATTAGACTTATGATTAGTTTATTTGAAGCATGCAGCAGTTTTAATGCCACTCTAACTGAGTCAATACCCACACAAATCCATTGTTATGTGATAAAGACAATATCTAATCAGACACAGATCCATTGCATCTCCCACTTACCTCTTGAATGTTCATGTAAGCATCACCCAGTAAGAGATATGTGTGAGGAATGGGCAGCTTCTCCACCATTTCTCTAGAGAACAGGCAGAGATGTTACATCACATATGGTGTACAGTACTTCATTATGTTGACATATGTCTCTGTTGGTCTGAGGTTCAGTCATGCTTTACTACTTCTCAGCTGTCAATTGAAGTAGCATCAGGGACCAGGAAGAGACAGGAGAGAGCTTTGCACATTTCCTCTTTACTGCATGGATGGCTTCAGTTAAGATTTTATCTGATTTAGTTTAAGCTTGTGGTCTTCTGAATTTTACTTCAGACTCAACTGGATGAAATGTTAGGCATCCTAGAGTCATGTATTTAATTAACTTTCAGCCATTACTGTTCAGACAAACATTTACAGTGCATTAGGTTTCAGACGGAGTATCTTTGCTCAATTGTTCAGCTGCTATCTTACATAAAGATCACTTGAAGATTTCAGTATACTTTCTTTGTTCATTAGGATTCAAATTTACTGCTCACCTGTAACAGCTCGCGTACAGACGTTTCTCTTTTCTGTGGTTCAGATATACGTCTGCCATTTTCTCCTTGGCTTGGATGTAGTAGGGCTGCTCAGGAGTAATGTTTCTGAGCATACTCAGTGCCAACTCAGTGTCGCCACGCAGCAGCGCCAGGTCTGCATTGGCAATAGTGACACGCAGCTCCTCAGGAGTGCCCGAGAACTCATTGATGGCATCCTGCATTACCTTGGCGGCTTCATGCTGAAACATTAAATCCATTTGTGAGTGTGTAAGGTATTTTTTCCAAGTCTAAGCATACAGTATGTTGAAACCCATGAACACTATTGGAATGAAAACCTTTAACAGTAATCACAACAGAGTAAAACACAAAAATATATTACACAAACCATAAAGAACAACCTCTAGAGTGCTTTAAAAAAAACCTTTAAATTAAACGGGATAACATCATATGCAAGCTTTCTTATGTAAAAACTCACTATCTTACCTGTTCTCCGTTGAGCCACAGGGCCTCAGCTAACTCCAAGAAGACGGAGACACAGTCAGCAGGACTCAGCTCCATCTTCTTGATCTTGGACTTGGATGAAGATCCGGCCCGGCGGACCCCTGGAAGACTCATGGCCATCTGCAATGTCTGAATAGCCTCCGTCAGCTCACCCATCTTCTTCTTTGCCTGAGCTTTGATCAGGTGGTACAACGGATGTTCTCGAATCTGAAATGGACAAGAATGCAACATACAGTCTTTGTAGTTAACCAACATCAATACTGTGCTGCTCATGTACATAAATCTGTGGTAGAGTTCTTTATTCAAGCAAGAAATAACTATCTTGTCAGATACAATATATCCATCTGATGCTATTTTTTCTTCTTTTTATGTATGACTTTTGTTGTATTAATATGTCTAACTGATTACGAGCTGAAAAGCTCCTAAATGTCAAAGAAAAATGTGGCAGAACTGCAATGTATCTGCACATTTTGCTGCTGATATTACTATCATGCTGATGGTGATCTTACCTCAAAGTTATGGCTGAGGCAGAGTTCAAGTGACTGGGAGCACAGTGTGAAGTTACCCTGCAGCAGATGGATCTGTGCCATTAGCAGATGAGCATCTGCATGAGAAGGACACTGGTCCAAGCAATGATGTAGACCGCTCTGAGCAGCGTCAATGTCACCTGAACAAACACAGAGGCAATGCAGTTTAAAATAGCATCTACAGAAAAGCAACCAAATCATATTTATTTCAAATGCAGTGCTCACCAGACTGATATCTGACTTTGGCAAGCAGGAAGACCCCTTGAAGGAGACCTGGCACAATCTTGACCACTGTATCCAGCAATGTGGCACAGTGCTGGAGCTGAGGAGCAGGAGGGTGGCCCTGGGCTGGAGGCTGAAACATCAACAGTAAAAGTGTTATTTATTTTTTCATAATGAGTCTTATTAAGAGAAGTATGCATACCCCTATCATAGAGTGCCATCCCCAAATCTGTGAAGTAAAACACAATCACAAGTGGCAAAATACATATAGAAGTTACTGAGGCACACTTGCAGTGACTACCTTTAAGGCCAAGAATTTACACAGTTTTTTAAAGGACCAACAGTCATTGATGAGTCTCCAAGTCGTACCTTAGCAGGACACAGTGCAAGATACTCTTTGACGATCTCCAACAGGAAGTCAGGGTTCAGCTTCTCAAAGTACTCCACTCCCAGAGGTAGACCCTGGAGTGTGGAGAAGTGTGTGTCCACTGCATCGTTCAGCAGGTTGGTCACCTCTTCCTGGGGTTGCCGCTTTCTCACTGCCAGCACTGCACGCAGGTAGAGTAGCTCCTAATGCGGTTGAAAAACAGAATTACAGAAGGAGAAAAGCAAAAATGGTTTGATGTCGGAAAATAGACAGAGGAAGGTAGAAAGGAGGAAAACTCGACAAGGGCATTTTACACAAGACGATGATGAAAGACATAAAAAATAGTGTGGTTAGTGCTTTGAAAAACAGTTGACTGTAAATAATGTTAGGTCTCATCCTCTACAATACTTTTAATATTGTAAAAGACACTTCATGTTGCCATCTATCAGCATTTATAAAAAGACATTACCCCTGATTTCCCAATGGACTGTTGAATCTCTGTGAGAAATTCCAACTGTTGCTCTGCATCTTCAAGGTGGCCCTCTATCAGCTGGCAACGAATTATACCTGTGTAGAGAAAAAATGCTATATCTCAAGAATTTGTTTATAAAGTATGTATAGAGCTGGAGTGTAGGCATGTAGGCATCATTAATCATTGTAACATGTTACCAGTCAAAGCAGAAACACTAGTTTCATCCAAAGTCATGGCAGTCTTGTACCACTTCATGGCCTCTTTGATTCTGCCTTGAAGCACCATCTGGTAGCCCAACTCTGTGGCTAAATCTGAGTCCCCCGATGCCAAAGAGAAAGCTCTTTCCACCATTCTGAACGTCTGCTCGATCACTTTCTCATTTCGTCCACACTATAAGGAAACAACAACAATAAATGCAATAAATGCTGAATTTCCAAGAATGCAAGTCAAGGACCTCTTCAGTAAAAAAGGCCCAATACTGTAGCATCAAGAATGCAGACAGAAGATAGAAAATAATCTTACAACACGGGTGAAGGCTAGAGACATCCTGTAGAAAAGCTCAGGGTTGTGTGGTTCCACAATTTCCAAGCTGGTGATGAGGTTTGAAAGCTGCTTTGTTGACTGCCAGTGAGGGGGGGGTAAAAACAGTTTCTGTAAATTTACCAGCACTTTACCACTGATCCATCATATGTAACTGTGAGTATTTCACATTTTATTCCAATTCCTGCTGATTTGCTACAAGTATGAACATGCGAAGGTGTGTGAACTTTACCTCTGTAATATCTCCATCTCTACATAAAGAATGTAGAGCTAGCATCTGTAGGGCCTCCAGGTTATTTTTATCCTTCTGTAAAAGCCTGAAATATGACACAAGGCCCAGTGAATGAAGTCCATCTCCTACACTTAATAAGCTTGGATGTTTTTGATTGATAGACATAGAATATCTGATACTGCTGCTGTACTGTGTTAAGCTCCCATACAAATAACATTAAAACTAAAAGGAACTGTGAAGTCTGCCTAAGGATGTAAAGTATACTGTTTGCTGGTAGGATCCCTCTTAATTCACATCTCAGTGAGGGCAAGGCTCTGAAGTTGGTGCAACCTGAGTAATCACTCTTCCCCCTGTTCAGCAAACCTGAACCAACGCATCCTTCGAATGGTGTTAGACTCCAGCACTTTGGCTCAAAGGCCTTTTCATGCTGTCTGACACTGGCGTCTGTCCAGAGGGGTGAGGACAAACAATAGCTTAGTCAGTATACACTGGTTCAAGGCATCACGCTAGTGTTTCATTTGCACTTGAATGCAGAGCCATTTGTAAAGACAGACTGTTTTTTTTTTCTTCCATCCCTGGTGGTGATTGCAAATGTTTCCTGCTCTTTCTGATCTCACCAGAGACATTGTAAGTGTTTCTTGTGCTTTTGTTAAAAATCTGGGGACAAGTGCTCAGATAATCTTGCAGTGAGGCAGATGTGACCTCTTTGTATGATTTGACAGAAACCTCCTAACTGATTACCTGTGTGCTGCATCTATGGTTTGCTCCCAGTCTTGAAGACTCAGCAACAGTTTCATCTTCTTGATGAGAGCAGGCAAGAACCCAGGGAAACTAACAATGACTTGATTAACCATCTCTAATGCTCCAGAGTAGTTCTGACGATATTCATAGTATTGTGCCTAGGACAGACAAACCATTACGTAAGGTGTATGATATGCACAGGCTAGTAAAATACATGAATCTATATTAATCATTACGAATGAAACATCTACATGTCTAAAAGTAATAAACTTATCAAGAGCAACAATGGATGCAAAGTCTCAAAAATTATCGAGGAATAATCCAATTAATGTCCAAAGGAACTGCAAGACACTAAAAGTACACTCAGCACAGTAATGACGAGGGACAATTTAAATCAAAAAGTGACTCAGGTGGACACAATAAGTACTGCAGGAGGCATAGGAAATTGAGAATAGTCAATATGGAGCTGCATTTCCTATCTCACCTTTCCCATCAGGCCAAAAGCATCTTGTCTCTCTTTCAGTCCCTCATCAAAGTATTTTCCAGCCTTTTTGGCATAGGCGTCTTTACCAGATGTCACATCTATCCAGGCTTTCAGAATTATCCCCTGAACAACAAATAACAGTCAGATGAGAAGCCAGAATGCCCACCATATCATAAGCATAAAATGGACGAGTAACAGTTCTCAGACATATGACAAGAATGCAAGTCTCACCTCTCTAGAGCCATTGGAGAGTTTGATCATTCTCTCTGTGTACTCCCTTGCTTTATCATTTCGCCCCAACAGCCAGAGAAACATCCCAGCATTGTACAGACTCTTGGGAGATGCACTTTTACGATCCTCTTTGACCTTAGCATCAAGTTCTTGAATGACTTCCCTGTCTGTGAATGCAAACACACTTATTAGAATATTACCAACAAGTGTGTACAGTCCTGGGCAAACACCTGTGACAAGAGGACTTTGCTGGCTTACCTGGGTTTGTCTTTTTTTTCTCAGCATAGACAAGGGCCATTAACGTGCAGAGAGATACATCTCGAGTATCTCTTATTGTGTCCAACTCTATTGTGGCTTCTTGAATTTGATCTGTGGTGAAATAATGGCATAAGCGAACATGTGACAGAGGGCAAAGAGACACTAGAAGGCTCATGCTATGATTTTATTTGATTCTTTCAGGCTTACCTTGCATTAGGGTACCATATGCATGCCAAAAGCTGTAGATAGGATCATTGCTGAATTTCCTCTTAGCAGCTGCTGCAGCGTTTACAGCGTGACTGAAATATTTTTCATAGCAATGGTACCTGATCAAAGCCTGAGGGGAAATCAATGTACTGTTAGTAAACAGTAGCAAAAAACTCTTTGTAAAACTCGCTCTCAATCACAAGCTGCTCGTTGAAAAGCAAAGTTGAAAGAGGAATCCTGCATTTGACGTTAAGCTATAGTACATGTTAGCTTAAGCTTAAGTAGCTTCATTTACGGTCAACAGCTTAACATTTTGAAAGGTCTTACGAACAGTCCTCTCTCGTTTAACCTAGCTACCGTTACATATCTTAGTAGCTATTAGCTACCTAACATCATTTAGTTTACTAATATTATTTCATTTACACTGGGCGAATCTCCACTTTAATATGGAGCCTCAAGTAGCGTTATTGAATCATTAAAACATGTTCACTTACCAATGTCTCTTCGCTCTCCATCTTGACTGAGACACTTTATGCTTATACAGTAACTGACGGGTGAATAAATGCCGATTTACCCTGTTTTCATTGTATAAAAGGATAAGAACACTATTATTATTGCAGTTTTCGTTGTATTTTCGCCATATTGAACTAACTCCTTTTGCGTTGTTCCGTAACTTAGTAACAGCAAGCTTCCGTACTATGGGTTATTATTCTCTCAGTTTTTTCTATCAGGCACCACTTCCTTCACGGCTGCCTGTATATCTCGCCTCAATTAGTATAATTGGCAGATCCAAATCCCACAACCATAGCTGATACTATTTTTCTTATCCTTAAATATTTGATTGGTAAAGTTTTGGGCAATTATTGATAAAATGTATGGGATCTCTCAGCCTGGGATAAGGCCTTAAAGACAAAACTCAGGAACAAATAGACAATTTCCCCGCCATCTTTACTTTTGCGTTGAGGTACTTCCGTATTTGTATCTCTAGGCGGCGTAGTCATCCTTTTATTAAATGTCATCACAGCCTACTACACTACTACTGCTACGACTATTGATTGCATTAACAGTGGCTTAATAATAAAAATAATAAAATGATGAATAAAGGTCTTTAGTTGATACTACTGAAAACATAATATTTGAAAAAAAGGGCAAATAAATTCATTCAGATGATGATTTTAGATTTTAAAAAAGTAACCCCTGTGTGTGTTTATGTGGGTGTGTGCGGGGGCTTGTGGTAATGAATATAAATTCATTGATGAATTTCTATGCACCGTGATTTTGTAAGATAGCATGTTTTGAATTCTAGGGCATTTGATGCAACATACAGAAAAAAATATTGCATGTCAAAGTAAGTTTAACCTACTTTGATTATATGGAAATGATTTGAGGAACCTCAGATCGTTCCAGTAAACTGGATCACTCTCACACAGGTTGGATTAATGTGGTGGGTAGGGCTCGTGTTGGGCTGATCTTCTGTTTGCTAGACCTACACAATTTACTATCCTCAGCTTAGGAAATAAATGGAGAAATAATGTCAACACCTTATTAATTTTTGTGTAATAAAAAACTAGATTATTGCTCAGCTCATCCAAACAAGAAAACAAGAAAGTTTGCACAAGTTCCCACCTGTAAACAAAGCAGCTTTACATAGTTTACAATGTGCAGTGGAAACATATTTCCATCCAGCCAGTGGTAATTGGTGCCCCAATGTTATGCAACACCGTGCATTGACTGTTAAGTATGAACTCTTGATGTCTACAGTGTTGAGTCTATGGCAGGAGCAGCCAGTGTCCGGCATGGGTGCAACTGTTCCAAGAGAGACCTTTCCATGCCTTGTCAGATACTATTTAGCACTAACTCTGGCACATAATCATTACTCTCTGCAGCAAACATCAATGGAAGAGTAAATCAGGTTGGTATCGAGCTCTGAGCATGTGCAGCAATGGGAAATGTCTGTGTGCTGTACCAGACAATGTAGCTCACAGTTTTGAACCCATATTGTAAGAGGTTTACCAGAATTTATATGAATAATAATATGAGCTAAACTATTTTGTGCTTATGAATTCATTATTCCAAATAGAATAAATGACATTTTCAATAATACTCATACAGAGCAGTTACATGATAGACAATCAAGGTGTTATACACAGCAAAGAGCAATAAATACTGCATGTGTTGTTGCACTTACAAAGAATGCATCTGAAAACCTATTAGAGGAAAGACTGTGGAATATGTACCCCCTGGGATATACTGCTATAGCATTCTAATGGCTATATCCATTGTGGTTTGTACAGACCATTATTGATCAAAGAGCCATGCTCAATAATACAAGTAGTTCACTAGCAAATGAACTCTTTTATTTCTTTTTCCACATGTGTTGCAATAAAAGTTGCTTGAAATTTGATTGCTTTGCATTTCAGTTCCCGGGCAAGCATGTACTAATTTACCCTTGTAAATATACAACATGTATTTTATTGATGGTCAGGGGTTGTTATATGCTTACATGTTTGCAGTTACTTTACTGTATATAGACTATATGGTTGTAATATTTAATGAAGCAAACATGAATGTGTGCAATAGTCTGTTGTAGTTATACTGGATGAGGTGCCGTATTTGTTCACTTGAAACAGTGTGTGTGTGCACGTGTGTGTGCGCGCTATTCAGTGGTTGAGAGTGTGTGTCTGTCTATTGGCACATTGGGAAGGTAGGGGAGGAACTCACCACTACCTAATCTAATGGGATTTTCTTCCCATCTATCTAGAGCAAATACAATTACAGAGCTGTTATGGGTAGCATTCTCAGATTTCTCTCAATTGTTTTTCGGCATGCCCCTCCATGCATGCCAGTGGCAGGATCCCAAGCCAAACAGACATCCTTTCACATATCACATGTCCACATATTATTGTCTAGCTTGCGAGACTCCAGGGGTGCGGACGCAGACCAACTTCCGACCTTTCACCCTAATGCAGTCTAACAGAGGAGCTTGATGTCATGTTGCTGGGCAACAGGCAAGGAGAATCTGCAGAATCACTCTTGATTTACTGGTCATTAAAATAAGGAATCTGTAACCCCACTTGTTGCCATCAGTGGGGCTGTGTGCTGGTTTCAATCACAGGGTACATTTCGTAGTATATTGGTTCTCTTACATCACTTGATGGATGACATTATAAGCAAAGATTTTGTGCCTACAGATAAACAATCTTTTGACCTTTTTTTAAATATAATTGCCAGTTTGCTGCTATTGTGATGTCCTGAGTTTTGGGAACATGCTAGTAAACATTTATTCATAGACCACTCAATTGCTCTGCTGGCTGGCTTGTCAGGAAAACATGTGAGCCATTAAGTACTGTGAGTGGGTGTGGTGCAAAATGATAATCATATCATCATCTTGAGACAGAATGGCAGGGATAATCAGCACTCTGCCATCAGCCTCTTGTTTACTGCCCTCTGGATTCATCAGCCACAATAGGTAAAAGCGAGGGTTGGACTGTAATGAATATTTGGACTGTTATTAATAATTAATAAAATGTTCCACCCTCTTAAGATGCTAATAGTTTCCGGCAGAAGCCTCAAAGCACACTCAGAAACCAGAATATAGCTCCTTGAACAGATAAAACATCCTGCACACTAACATGAAAATATCATAAACCTGTACAATTTTTTTCATTTTGAAATCCCTTCTTGGCCATTGGAGGTTAAAATATTTTGAAGAAATTTTTACATGTAGTGTATTGTCATGCCACTTTAATTTGATTAAAGTGATAAATTGAGCCATTTACAGTTTGAGTGCTCATTACATTTTTCATGTGAAAAGGGCACTGATAACTGACTAATGCTGATTGTGATTTGGTAGCTATCATCATTGTAACAGTCATGAAGACTGACTGTAAAGCCTTAATGTTTCTGAATCATTTATATGGTTAGCACTTTAGATCCATTTTTCTAAATTAAATCCCCTCACTCTACTGTAAGTTATTAAGATAGACTCATGATTACTTATCAGTTTCATTCAACTATGATGATGAATTCTTGCTTTCCTGATATCAATTACATTTGTTTACCAAAAAAAAATGAAGCACAGTTGAGGAAGGGCATTAACTCTTAAAATCCAGCTTCAATATGTAATATAACCAAAATGTTAGGAAGAAAATATTTGTTTAATTCTTTTGTTTAAGAAATGCATTAAGAATTGTGGTTATTTCTTAGATATACATTGTCTAAGACTTTGCAACTTTCAGACTTTTCCAATCAAATTAGAAGAAACCAAATTATTACAAATTCTAAATTACATTCAAACCTAAAAAAAAAAAAGAAAGAAAAGTCTCATTGAGAGAAATATTAATTAATCACACTTAAGTAAGTTTTGTTTATTCATACCAGGGAGAGGAAAGTAAGTATTTGACAGTAAATTTTGGATGAGTGTTGATTAATTTGACTCATGCTTATGTAGGATTAATAGATAATACAGTAATGCTCCGAATGGTTTGCCAGTTTAGCCAAAAAGAGTTAAGAGTTGTGATACATTTATGCTATTTATTCCCTTCTTCAATGCCCTGTCAGCAATCAGCCTCTACTGAATATCTCTGATGCTATTTGGACCATTGGTGGTCCCGGCTGTTTTGGTGTTCTCTGCGAACGTTCATTCACCCCCCTGTACTTTATCAATAATCAGTTCATGACAGATTGGAAGTTATGTATTTTAAGAATACATACAACACTACACTATACACTACACACTCAATAATCTAAAATTTTAACAAATTACATAATATTCCTGACATCAAAGCACTGAGTGATATTCAAACATAGTAATCAGTCACTATCACTCATTCATCTTGTTCTCTGTCATCCTCCCTCTTACTGCTGATTCACTACCTGGCAGGTACCACAGGTAGAGGGAAGAGGGACTGGTTTGGGAGTGGGGGATGCCTTCTCAGTCAGAAGGTCTACAAGAATTTCTTCAATTTTAAGCTACATGGCTAAGCAATTAAGGCACATAATAATAACCTTACAATCTATAATGAAATATATTTACTGGGTGCTGATGAGTCTGTGCACCCCTGATGTATTGGCATCCTATTTAATTTCCTATGTGGTTTATACCACAGACCACCACTGATTTGGACAAGAGACCTTCTCTGACTAGACTGTGCTCAGTCCCACTGGTATAAAAGTATAATGTATAAAAGATCTCCTTCATTCCTGTGAATAAAAGTGCTTTAAATTACAGTATATTAGGTATATTATACACATTTAGTGTTTGAACAACAAAGTCACCTCAAACTTCAAGAAATGTGAGTATGTAAATAATGCATATAACTGCACACAACAGAGAGACAAACGAACCACACAACTGCTGACAAGCTCAGCCTCAGGAAAATAAAAACAACAAAAGATTAGCTATCTTTTAAAAATGATATATTAGTCTGTAAGTATAAGTCTGTTGCTCTGAACAACAGACTTACATGTCCTTTTTGTTTTCATCTTGACTTTATGTTATAACAATATTGAGCTTAAATTAAGGGCATTACTCTAATCACCCTTACATACTGTTAAACCACCTTAGACAAGCTTAAGTAAAAGGTACCCACTCTCATGCTCAATCCCAAAAGTAAGAAACACAAATTAAATGAAAACGGACCTTATATAAGTGACATAGTATACCAGTATATAAATATATTTTATATACCATAATAAAATCAATGAATGTGTTAGGCATACTTGAGGTACATGTAATCTTTATTCTTTTGGCTTTTCAGTGAAATGGGTTATAGCAGTGTCTTGCATGCAGTTTTTTATACACTACAAACATTATGCATATGAATGATGGGAAATGTTAAATTCTATGTAATCAAAACATTCTTTCGTTATGTATAAAGTATAGTGTAAGTATTGGGTGTATTAATTACATGCAAAATATACTTACATTAATGGAATTATACTTTTATAACATGGAACAACAGATGTAGTTGCGACACAGTTTAGGGTTGATGTCATAGCTATGGGAAGACCTGACAAGTAACAGAACTGGCACTATAAAATGTAAACAGAAGTAGGAAACAGCCAAGGGCACACACGATGTGTGATGCCATATCCTTGAGACAATCATTCATAATATTCCGAGCCATCATCTGTCCGACTTAGATATTTATCATGATAAAGATTGAGAGGTAAACTGTGAAAAACAGTTTACAAAGCACACACAAAAAATAAAACATCAATTGTCCTTTTTCCCAGTTATCATTGCCAAATAAAAATATGCAGTTAAAGGTTGAATTAAAAAAAATCTTAGCATAATCATATAACATCACCAGTAATTAAACACAGGGCTTTGTCTTGTTAAGAAAAATGACAATTCATATAACTTTTTTCATAGACATATACATTTTTTTTTTACCTTACAGCGACTGCTGGATGTATCATATCCCTGTCTGCCTGAATACAACAGAACATGAAGAATATGCAGTATTTGTTTTATATCACAGCTAATAAATATTAATTGTTCCATAATTCCATACTCATTATGGAATACATATTGAGGTTCATCATCAAAAACAAGTAAGAAAGAAAACAGACAAAATGAGGGACAAGTAGATACACGGAGGAGACCTATACTTTGGAGATGCTAAACATTTTAAGCACTAACTAGTGATGCTCCTGTCCTACAAACAGACAATATTACAGATAATCTTCCCAGAGCAAACTGTCAGAGGTTTGTGGTTAAGCGAGGTAACTTAGAACAGGGTCATTTACAGTGTGCAAACAAAATTTTTCTTGAATTTCCAGCATTGAAAGACAGTCCTTCAGTTCAGGAGTCTGCTTTTAGCAGTTTCATGATAAAAGTTGCAAGTAATCACTAATATCGTAAATGGAACAATGGTAGCACACAGCAAGCTGAGATGACGTATGTGAGTGTTCTTGATGATTCAACAAAACTGAATGTGCAAAGTATTTCTGCCAAGTGTTACTGCTCTGACACTGATACTCAAACATACTTGACGTACTTGGCTGGATTTTGAAGTTATTGTATAAAAACACCCATGTCGTGACTGTATACTTTGCATCATGACGTGTAATGGACAGGGAGGGAAGGAGGCTGATGAAAATAGTACACTCTAGCATGCATAATCATGGAGAAACATTCATGCAGGTCTGCATCGCTAGTTAACTGCAGCAACTCCAACATTGTCTCTTGGATTTGTCAAGTATTTTAAGTGCTATCAGTTAGCAAGACTAGCCTCAAAGCAATGCTGCTCATTGTAAAAACTACCCCTGAAGGGACAACCCTTTTGAAGAGTAAAAAAAGTGTATAAAAAGGCGATCAACCAAGCTATTCATTCTAAAAGTAATAACATTAAAACTGTTTTTTTCTGCTTGAAAAATAAGTAGGTAAATTAACAAACAGTCAGTGATATAACATAATTCAAGACACTGGATAGCAGAACTAGCCGCAATAGAAGTTGAAGCATTAACTAATGTGTCTTTTAGAACACTTTGAGAAATGTTGCCCAACCTCACAAAGAGCCAAAAGGCTTCCTTGCTCCTGAAAACAGCCTAAACGAAATGGTCCCACTACTGCCTGAATGAACCAATTTTCCCTTTTAGGTACCAACCTTTAGACTCAGTTAAGCATGGTCAATTTGGCATAGTTATCCATACTAAGAGAGGGAGTCAAATGGATGTCTTAGTCACTTTCAGAGGTTGTAAACATTTTGTCATTAATGAAAATGTTTTTGTTGCATCTCCAATATTCTTTCATATATCTTGCTCCCTGACATCTTTGCCCATAACCTCCTTTTCACTTTTGTCTTTTTCATATTTGTTTTTTCCATTTGTTGTCACACTGTTACATGGAGGTTGAGAGGCTGTTGAAGGTGTTAGGTCATTTTTATCCGCACTAGAAACATTGAGTTTGTCTGTGACAAGATCCTCTTTGTCACTGAGTGTTTCATCCTTCTGAATGTTATCCCTGGATTTGTCAGAGGGCTTAATGGTAGCATGTCTCCTTGCATACTGTCTGAATGCTCTCTGGATGACCACGGCCGATGTGTCCTCCTGTTTGCGGCGAAGGGTGGTAGTGATGGGTTCGTAGGACACTTTGGAAGGATTGGAGGCCATGAAGCGCTCCTCCATCTGCCCCCTTAGGATGTCCATCTCCCCACCCTCGCCTAGAACACGTTTCGTGAATGCAAACAGGATGTCCAGGCAGTGAATGCGTTCTCCACTCACCATAGGGAGATCCATAGAGATCAGTTCGATCTTGTTAGGCTTAGCTATGCGTAATGGTGACTCCAGAGCATCAGCAAAATCTGAAAGTTTATTGTACTCCATGAACTGGGTTGCATCAGGGTCAAACTCCTCCCAGACCTCATAAAACATTTCAAAATCATCCTCACTCAGTGGTTCTGCACTCTCCTCAGTGGCCACACTGAAGTTTTCCAGAATGACTGCAATGTACATATTCACCACAATAAGGAAACAGATGATGATGTAGCTCACAAAGAAAGCAATTCCCACAGGAGGATTTCCACAGTCTCCTTTAACAGAACTACCAGGATGCTCCGTGGCATTGTCGCACTCGTCTTCATTTTTGTTAAGAATGGGAGCTAGCAGGCCATCCCATCCTGCGGACGTGGTGATCTGGAACAAACAGATCATGCTGTTTCCAAATGTCTCGAAATTGAAAAGGTCATCAATGCCCTCTTCTTTTTTGACGTAAGCAAAGTTTGACATGCCAAAGATGGCATAAATAAACATAACCAAGAAGAGCAAGAGACCAATGTTGAACAAGGCAGGAAGTGACATCATCAAGGCAAACAAGAGTGTGCGGATTCCTTTGGCACTTTTAATAAGGCGGAGGATGCGGCCAATTCGAGCCAATCGGATGACTCTGAACAAGGTTGGTGAAACAAAATACGTCTCAATCAGATCTGAGAGAAATGTGCCTGAGGAAAGAAAGCAAAACATATTAGACAAACTGTAAACACTACAGGTATACTGACAAAATTAATGATTATGATTCATTTCAGCACCACAGTAGACAGAGGTGGGTCATACCAATGATTGACAGAATGACCACGATGAAATCAAATATATTCCACCCATTTGTGAAATAGTACTGGCGGAGTGAGATCATCTTCAACAAACACTCTCCAGTGAAGAGGATAATGAAGACCAGATTAACATAGTATAGAATGTTTTTCTTTCGTGGTGACTGCTCAGCAGTTTCCACCATCATAGCTACCATATTGAGCCATATGAGAACCATTATTACAATGTCAAATGCTTGTTTCGTGGTGAAGTCAAAGAGGTATCCTTGAATCTTGTTCTGAAATATACACAAGGCAGAGAAACAAAAATACATTTTAGTTTCTATAAAACAGATAAGATAAGATAAGATTTGCAATGCAGATTAGATGCAGTCATGATTAAAGTTACATACTGATGGTCTAGGAATAGGTTTTTGTGGTTTCTTTGATCCCAACTTTTTCATGGCGTTGTAGTATTTCTTCTGTTCTTCAGTCATGAAGATGTCTTGACCTCCAAAGTAAAGAGGGAATGCAAGGCATGTTAAATTATTACAGCATGTAATGCTTTTAAATATTGCATGTCAGTGAAATTAAAGTCAGAATATCAAATTTTGTTTAGATACTTATCTTTTTCTTTTGTTGATTGAAATTGTCTATAATGACACCAATGAAGAGATTGAGTGTGAAGAAGGCTCCAAATATGATGAAAACAACAAAATACATGTACATCTTCAGGTTGATCTCATACTTTGGTTGGTCTTCTTGCTATAAAAGTGAAAGAAAATGGAGACATCAGAATGTTACAGTTATAATGCTTAAATCTTCAGCCCTGGTTGATTTGATGGCAGCCGTAGTTACTTCCACTCAACACCTTACTGAGAAATTGGCAACTTCTTCATCTAACAACTCACTGGGGCTGCTTCTTCTTGGTCTATTATGCCCTTGCAAAAATTAAAAATGATCTGCTGATGAAAAATGCCAAAAATGCCACTGTCTTGTTTGTTAGATGCATTTTTGATGAAGTAACAGTCTGTGTTAACCTCAGATACAAAGACATTGTTTCCTGTGACTACTTCACAATACGTGTGTTGGCAATTGAACAAATGCAAACAGCTCTGTACAGTCTGACAGTAAACAGTGAGACTGATATCAATGACATAAAATTACAATAACACTGCACTATGTAAATTCCTTGTTTTCTGTGAATCCCCTGTGTATGTGAAGGCAATTCGAATCCAGTATTGAAATGGCAGACTTCACCACTAACAATTAAAACTATTATATAGAGAGGTAATTTCAGAATGTAAACACATTGACTGGCTATCAGGTATCAAAAATGTGGTTTGATTTCATGAAAATTGAGAAGCACAGTTTATGAGAGTTTACAGTTTACAACATGGATGAACTGAATTTGAAATTGAATCACCTTGAGTGGAGAGTCAACAGCAGCATACATTATTTTCGTCCAGCCCTTGAACGTAGCCTGTATCAAAATGGAAAAATATCAACAAAAATGTTGTAGTAACCCTTTGATGTTTCCACCTATTTTCCACCAATACAGCAAATGAGATATTTACAAGCTTAAAAATGCAAACTCTGTGCTATTATCTACATCTATTACTATTTATTCTTATCTTTACTATTACTATTAATTACTATTATCTATTACTTACCACTTGCAGCAGTGCAAGGTAACCCATGCCAACATTGTCAAAGTTGATTTTAACATTCTTCCAGTGAGCAACGTCTTTCCCCAAGGCATCACACTCTGACTTGTTCTTCACTACCTCTCTAAGGAGCATCTCATTTGTGGTTGTGTTGACACAATGGTAGTACTTTCCTGCGAATAGGTTGACTCCCATGATGCTGAAGATGAGCCAGAAGATGAGACATACCAACAGCACATTGAAGATGGAAGGAATGGCTCCTAGCAGAGCATTGACAACCACCTACACACCAACACACAAACATAACCCATATTTACTGCAGGCAGAGATCACAGAATGTAGAATTGATGCACAACACTGTATACTTTAGTAATGGTCAGAATAGGAAAACACAAGAGTGAATGTTTGAGTGCCAACATGCACATCAGCAAGAGCTCATCACAGCTATGACTAACACCAAAGCTCATTCACAATGACAATTGCATGGTTAAAGTGGGGAAAGAATTAGGAAAAGAGGCAGGAGATTGATGAAATAAAATATACTATGTATCCAAAAGTGATTTAAATGGGTTACAACTAAATTTTAGAGAAACATTGAAACAGAACACCTTGTAGAGGCAGGAGGACACCACAAAATGTGCTTACTGTAAACAAAAGCATAAATAAAACATGAAAAAAATGTTAAAGACTCCAGCAAACAATATCCAAAACTGTGAAATTATAATGGAAACTAATGTACTGCTACTGACAGACATGAGAAGCTGTTCATGCAAATGAGGGAATTCACTGGCTACCACGTGAGGAAAGACCATCATCATAACAGTGCTCTAAATCTAGACCACCACAATACGAAAGCAACTAATCAATACATGCTGCATTGATTTCAGCAGCTGACAACCCTCCCCCTTCAGTTACATAAGTTATCAACCCCTGTTTAAGCCATGCTTGCATTGCACAGCAAAATATTGTAATGGTATAAGAAGCAGTTTAAAAAAAAAATTGTTTTATTCTTGTTACAACAGACATGGCGCCACTTGTAAGACATACCCTTATTTGCTTTTTTGCTGAGAATTAGTGGGCAAGATTGATACCACTCTCATATCTGTCTGTTAAATATGAAGCTAGAGCCAGGGTATGGTTAGCATTAAGACTGAAAACAAGGCAAAAAAGCTAGCTAGAGTAACTTTGTGTGATTCACAGTTCAAAAAACTCTTTATTTATCTTATACTGGCCCTTTATGCAGCCCCTCGGTTCAGCCTGTCTCTTAACAGCCACTCTTGGCTCCTGTCTCTTAAAGGCCTCCCTCCCGATGAGTCCACTCTGTTCTGATTGGCCAGCTTCAGGAAGCCTAGTGAGGGGCAGCTGTATCAGATTTGTGTTAAGTTACTTCTAATAAAAACCCAGCATTTCCTGCTTTTGCAGCTTCATATTAAAAACTTTTAAATGACTAAATAATACCAGACTTTTATTGTGAAGAATTTAAAGGAAATGAAATGTGTTCTTTACTGAATTAGCTGAGATTCGTTAGCAGTGCTAAAAACTGGTCGACACAACAACATATGGAGATATTTGGAGCTCTTTGTTCAGCGGATCAGTTAGAAATAATGCAGGGAGGAATAGTGCAAGCGAGAACAGTCACAGTGAGATGTTTGATGAAGAACTGTAGGCGACCAATGTTTACCTCATTATTTGACACTTTATCCACGTTTAATATGAACATCTGTCATTGTAACATTATATATATGACTGAAAATAAGGAAAAGCATAACAGGTCCTCTTTAAACAACTGATATATAACCTGTTAATTAGTGAGCTTTAGATGTGGTGGTAGGATTTTGTTCCCTTTAGACAGAACCGGGCTAGCCGTTTGCCTTAGTTTAAAGTCTTTATGCCATGCTAAGGTACTGGCTGCAGCTTGATATTTAATGGACAGATATGCGAGTAGTATCAATCTTTTTATTAGCAATGTTTTGACCCATCTATAATAAAAATTAAAGGGAGCAGTGCAGGTAGTCCTTGTATTGCAATTGTATTGATTTTTTGTATCTAGCATTCTGTCCCACTGTGAATGTGCACATGACTACTCTAACTTAGTAGTATCAATCTTATCATCTAACTTTCTGCAAGAAAGCAAAAAATAACAAAAATAATTTCACAAAATTCTGCATCACTAGTGAATAATTAGAAGGTTATTCAAAGAAAGTGATCAACTTTGTAATTTAAGTATTTAAGTCAACTCTTAGCACAAATAACTACTGGAGAAAGAGGATCAGGGAAGAAGAGGAATGCCTCATTTACATGCAACATATTTTTGTGGTATCTGCTGTTTAGGTCTTGCAAAGTGGCAGAGCTTGTATATGCTGCTCTTCACCAGACTGTAGAGTGCCCGTGCTCTGTCCCAGTGTGGTGAGCTGGTGGTAATGCACCAGGACCCAGAGTGGGTGGGGAAATCCAATGACTCTTACCCTCATGCCCTCAAATCGTGACAGGGCTCTCAGGGGCCTCAGAGCTCGCAGGGTTCTCAGAGACTTGATGGCACCAAGTTCAGCACATCCCATGGTATTGGCTACCAGACTGACCAGTGAAACCTGGAACACACACACACACACACACACACACACACACACACACACACACACACACACACACACACACACATGCAAGCTCTCAGAGGGCACAAATAAAGCAAAAGGGAGCATTTCCACACACTGTGGTAGTAATTTTTCACAGTGATCTATCAGATCGCAAGAATTGTTCTCAAAAAGTTAAAAATAAATAACTTTCACTATATGTCTTTTTATGTATAAGCAGAGAGATGTTTCAACGTACATCAACAATGAGGAAATCCAGCCAACACCAGGCATTTGTGAAATACTTGGCAAATCCATACGCAACCCATTTCAGTAACATCTCCAGAATGAAGATGTAGGTAAAGATTTTGTCTGAAAACTCCAACACCGTTTTAATGGTCTTCCTCTTCTCAATGTAGATATCTTCAAATGCCTGGATGTGAATCAAAAAGATAGTGAGTGATTAACTGTGGATACAAGTTTCAGCAATGCCAAATATGCCAATTGTCACAGTTGATGTTATTTAAAGATATAAGGAGTAATCTGTAAATGCATGACATTTAGAATGTGTTTACAATAGAAACCTGTTAACCTCATTCAAAATCTTGACTGTACTTTAAAGAGAATGAGACGTTTTCTAAATGTATACAAAACCATAGCAATGACAAGAAACTGACGTGAGATGGCACTAACTCAATAACATTAAATGGAAAACTCTTTAAATGCAGTTGAGTTGTTTGAGACTCTACTGATGACAAATGCCAAAAACAATATGTAAATAAATGAGAGCAGCCAAATCAAAAACAACTCTATCAGCATTTTTTTTTTCCCACAGAGACTTACCAGTGCCCCACTGCTAAGCAGGATCATGAAGATGATGAAGCTCTCAAACCAGTTGTGCTCCACTATCTGATAACAGGTTTTTCTTAGTGTCCACCATATTTTCCACCAGCCCACCTCCACATTTACCTGACAACACTGGAACTTTTGCACACAGCCTGCGCAGAGACAAAGGGGGGATGGTGTTTTAGCAGTGTAATATGCAGCATGAGACTGACTCCAAAGCTGTAGAAGGTTAAGTGGCGGCAGTAGTTGCAGTAATATTCACCAGCAGGAAAGCAGGCGTCAGGATCCATAGATTCGTTTAATTCAAAATCTATAGATTCTCTTCCCTCCCCACCTTCCCCATAGTCCACTGTGCTGCCCTCTGAGGAGCTGAGCTGGCCATCGTCATCTACATTCTGTAGATGAAGCCAAAGAAAAATATAGCGTTAGATGAGCTTATGATGGCAAATGTAAGGAGCAGCTGTCTGTTCATATAATGCATGTACTCTATCTCTCTCCAAAAGTTTTGTTTCCATACAAAAAAAGTCCAAAAATACCAAGAGACTCGTACAAGACCAGTATAATTGTTGGTATTTTTGGAACAGATTATGTCTTGTTTAAGGCTGTTGGTAAGAAGGGCCTCACAAGAATCACTTACATGCATTCAGTTTAAGTTTGAATCAAATGTACGGATTTGAAAATAAAGAGCATGCATGTATCAGTGTCTGTGCCCTCTGTAACAAGATTTAAATTGTTTAATTATTGACATGAAAACACATATGCATATGTCCTCTTTCTGCATAACAGACAAGTCTCAACAACTGAAAAAAATGCCAATCATTAGGGCACCCTCATTAGCTTGAGAGCAGAGGAGCAGTCGAGTGCCCATCACCAGAGGAGTTGACTGTATGTTACAGCTTCTACTGCTGTCTAGCCTCCTAATCAACTCCACTTAATGTAAAAGAGGAAACCTGACTCTCACAGACATGACAATATGCCAAAGGTCATGAAAGTCACTATAATTTTATTTTTTTTTAATATACAGTGGTTGCTATATATTTAGATAAACATGAGTACAAGGATAACAGCATACTGCATCTGTTTGTATGACTTGTTATAACTGCCAAATGTTTGCTTGGCCAATTAGATACACAGAAAATATGCCCAAGTGTGTCCCGTGAAATAAAAATAATTAAAAAAAAAAAGAAAGTACATTTAATAAAGCAGAAATATCTAAAATTCATTGGAGAATCTTGAACTCTGGCAGTATTGTTCAGTAGCCATGTGGTCTCTCCCTCAGCCTGTTGTCATATCACTTTCTACAGGGTGTGTCTCCTAATAGCTGGTAGATGAAAACAGCCTAAATGCCTTGCTGGAGAATGCAGGAGCACTAAGCTGTTCTGGGACCAGCTAATGCAGTGCAGGGAATGATGTAAGCATGTTCCTGCGATATACTCTGAGCACTAAAGTTAATGTGTTTGTGCCACCAATTAGGCTTCAATCCATCCATTCTGTTTTCTTTCAGAAGTGCTTCATGTTAAATTTGAGAACAATCACAAGTAAAATCCATTCACTGTTTTGTCAAAACCCTGAGGACATAAGAAAGAGGACAGGAAAACAATAGAAAAAAACTAAACCAAATAATAAGCAGATTATTTGGTTATTAATAACCAAATAAAACACCTAATTTTGCAAAAAATCCATTTATAGCATCAACACAGCCCCAAACATACAAATTCAACACTGGAAGGTGAATGAAGTCAGGCCAAAAAAAAAAGAAAAAAAGATGAGTGGTCCACTAAAAGGTTGATGGTTATTGTAAATGTGGCAGGCAACTCCATGATAAGTGTAATGTACAGTAAAGTGTTCTTACAAGTCTCCCATCAGAGCATCTGTAAAGGATCAGCAAACATGCGCAACAATGAAACTGCTCACAAATCTTCACATAAAATAATGCAGTAAATTAATGTTGGTGCCTATCCACCAATATAAATATAAACAAGTAAGCAAAAAGTTTGTAACATAACATCACAGAAAATATTTAATAGAAAATATGTTTGTTCTTTTAATTTCTTTCCTACTGTGAGCTTTTCTCCAACATAAAGCAAACAGTCCCCGTAAGAGGAGGATTCTGCTCCCCTGCATCCTGATTTAAATGGCACATAATGTAATCTAGTATTTTCCTGCCTATATGGCCTCTCCTTGTTAAATGGTCATGGTTTAGAGAACTTCAGGGGAAACATCATGTCACATGCTCATACCTCATTGCTGTGGACTGTGGGCTAAGTGCTTCAATGTGACTACTGCAATGGAACATCCTACTTTCCACAACAACAGATGTACACATAGAGAGCCACAAACAATACTGAAACCCTTTGTTAATCCATCACACATCACAAACTGCAGTCTACTTCTGATATGGCTGATAATACTTGGTTTTAAAGGAGTGTTATTTAAATTATCTCTAACAGCAAAGGCACCTTGAAAGACCAATTACAACAAGAACATCCTTACCATTGGGCATACTGCTGCATCAGATGAGGCACTGCTGAAGTCCTCCGTGTTGAGGTTTTCAAAGTCAGACTCTACCACAGCAATAGGAACAGTGACAGTCAGACTGGGATTGTTGATGAAAGACATTATGGAATCATCACTCTTGCTGCTGACAATGTACTTGTCGCCATTTTTGTCCACTCCAATCACATCCCCGTTGCCATTCCTGGGGTCTTTGATTGTATAGTTGGGGACCCCATTTGGTCCTAAAGGTTTGTGGAGCTCATCCAGGGATTTGTCCTCACCCTTCTTTTTGTTCTTATCCCTGAGACAGACACTGTTGCAGGTGCTTCGGAGAAGGGACTTGGCAAAGGCAATGCCTTTGTGAATCCGTCCAATGGCAATCTGCAAATTGTTCATGTCGCTGTCATCTTCCGTCGCTGCCAGGTTGTCAGCACTGAATGAACTCAGCAGCAGGGCCAGGAACAGGTTCAGCACCTATCAGATAATATGACTTCATGTAAGATTGCATTATCTTTTAGCTACTGTACTTCATGATACCAAAAAAACATGTATAGCTATATAACTGTATCATGGATGGTTATTCTTTAAATCAATTAGATAGATCAATTGAGTTGGATGAATTGGACTTATGAATTAACCACAAGAGATGATAATGTACCACAAGGTTTCCAATAACCATGACCATCATGAAGACTATGATGCACATGGCCGCTCCAGAAGAAGAAGAAGGTGAAGAAGACACCTCCATACAGTCCCACATGGTCTCTATCCACTCTCCACAAAGCACTCGGAACACAATGAGGAATGAATGAAAGAAGTCATCCATGTGCCAACGGGGCAGACTGCAGGTGGGTGAGATTTTACACACACAGTCCTTGTAGTTTTTTCCAAACAGTTGCATGCCCACTACAGCAAAGATGAAGACGATGATGGCCAGCACCAGGGTCAGGTTACCCAAAGCCCCCACTGAGTTACCAATTATTTTGATCAGTGTGTTAAGAGTGGGCCATGATTTAGCCAACTTGAATACTCTCAGCTGTAAAAAAAAAAAAAAAAAAAGAAAAGAAAAAGAAAAGAAAAAAAGTTATTTCAAATGTTTCTGTGCTCAAAATGCAATATATTGGCTATTGTGCATATTTACACTTACCAATCTGAATGATCTCAGGACAGACATGCCAACCGCACTTGTCAAACAAAACTCCATCAAGCTTAAACTGACAATAATTCCATCAAAAATATTCCATCCCTCCTGAAAGTAGTAGTATGGGTCCAGAGCAATGATCTTTAGGACCATTTCAGCTGTGAAGATGCTAGTGAACACCTTTTCAAGAAACAGAAATACTCACCATTAATAAACTGAAAATGGCACCTATTTTGCACAAAAAAGACAAAAATCCTACTCATCACAGTCCACTCACCACATTGCCCACATACAGCATTTGGGTGAAACTCTCAGACATTGGATAATGCTCCATGGCCATAAATAATGTGTTGAGCACAATGCAGGTGGTGATGATTAGGTCCGCGAATGGATCCATTACAATTAGTTTAACCACTTTCTTGACCTTTAGCCATGCTGGACAACATTCCCAGATGAGGAGGGCGTGGGCGAACTTGTACCAGCAAGGAGGACACTTCTGCCTCGACTCTTCCAACTCTGATGTACACAGGGGAGTTAAAACAAAAATGTTTTTGCCTGAAAGTAGCCATAATCTTTTTCAATATCCAAGTTATAATGAAGATTGGGTAAACATGTTGTGGCATACAATACCTACCCTCCAGTGTGCTGGTTATGACACTAGCTACACTATAAGTTCTGTCTCTGGCTGCTGGGGCCTCGAGGAAGTCAATAGACTCCCGGTGTGTTCCTCCGCCAGTCTGTTTGTACTCTGTGTCAGTGGTGTCAGCCTGGAGACAGAAACAATTGTTACTGATGCAACCGTGTTACATATCAGCATGTACAGTAGCTTATACAGTAGCTACAAAAGCAAAGCTACAAAAGTAAAAGGAAATGAAATAATGCATTAGAAATCTGCGTATATCTTTGATTGATTGACTCTAGACCATAATTGTACTGTAATGAGTAATATCATCCAGTCTATAATAGTTTGATTGCAATAAGGTCATCTTACAGTAAAGCTCTCTTTGACAACTTAGCACACAAGTGGAATGGTAGGAACATTGCTGATGTCCTTCCATATCATTATGAACAGCATTAATAAAGGTGGTGGGAACAGATCACTTCCTGTATGTCATGAATGCTCTCAAGTTGAAATACCAGCTTTATCCTTTACAATTTCAAAAGATAATCAAATTTGCTAATTGCTTATATTTTTAAACTTAGAGGACTGTACCGGTGTTCAAAGTTATGTTGCTATTATTGTTGTTTGGTAATACAATAGTGAGCATGGGCTCTTTAAAGGATATGGCTGGCAGCTTTCTATACTTTTCTTATTGTCAAAAAATCTCATGTGCAGAGCCAAACCAACAATGAACTGATCCTACTTGCTGTGTGTGCATCCAAAGCCTGATATAGTGTAATCCTCTGTGCTGTCAATGAGCCACACCGTTGCATTCGATGACATGAGCCTTCACTACAAAAAGTCTTAGGTAAGGTAGTTTGTTTTGAAATGGCTCCAAAGACTAATAACAATGATTGTTCTGTTTACAGGGCTTCGCTAGCTTGTTGCACTACATATCACAACCTTTTAACTTTGTACTACATGGTAAATTTTAAACAGCTTTAATACAAAGTCTAGGGGTTGTAATTGTAATTTGCACATTGGCATCTGCCTTACAAAGAATTACTCTCCAGTGGGTGAAATGCTGTTATTAGTCTTTCCGTTTTTAAACAAACTACCATGTCTAGAACTCTTGGCGGTGAAGGAACTTGTCATCCAGTCAAACAGTGTGCCTTGTTGATGTGTTTTTAATAGTTTTTGAGTAATTGTAGGATCAATTCATTGTGGGTTTAGCTCTGCACATGAGCTTTGTTGACAATAAGAAAAATATAGAAAATCACCAGCCATATCCTTTAAAAATTTCAATTTTAAATTACATTACAACTGTAAAGTGATGAATGTTACTGAATGCACCATCATAGAGTTTTCAGAATTAAATAAATAAATACATATAGCAAAATGTTCACTGCAAATTTCCCTCTGAAATGAACAGAATCCAACGGCTGCCTGGAACACTGAAATGTATTTAAAACCATTGGTATACTTTGCAAAATGATGTTCAATAATGTTGAATAATGTAGTTTATAGGTTGAAATATTAATTTCACATGAAGGTACAAAGTGTGTTGTATGTGTGCTCTACAGTACAAGTTACTGTACAACATACAGTGTGAGTCGGACAGGAAAAGGACAAAAAGAAGAAGAACGAAACAGAAACGCAACTGAGGACACAGCAGAGCCATACAACAACTGAAAAAGGGCCATCTGGGCTAGACAACCCTTTCTTACATTGTCTCCGGCGGAGGCTGTATCTACTGTCACTTTAGGCAGAAGGAGCCCCGCAGGTGATGATGGGAGTGAATTCCCACCCACCAGAGACACAATCCCATTGCAGTCCACAGTGCTGTGCTTGATCCCATTGGATGGATGTAGGAAATGTGACAAGAAGCTGCACTGGCTCATGCTGCTGCTGCGTCGATCACACCTCCGGGGAACAAACAAGGAGCCCCTCCGACTCAGGTTGTCCTCAAAAATGCTGTTCTCATCATCGGCAAACTCATTTTCTGAGCCCATGTCCTGTGTTTGGCTTTGGAAACTGAAAATGCTGGTCCTGCTGTTCCGTCGCAATGACAAAAGGGGTCCACGAAAACTTAGAAAGGACTAAGAAAGAAAGATATTCTTCAGTGGTTTGTACTGATAAGCGTTGATTGTGAAGAGGAAACTACGGTGCGATAACAACGGTCATATATACTAATGACAATAAAACAGACTTCTGTGGTGAGATGAAGAAAAAACTGTATGATGATGATGAACATAATGATATCCGTGGGCATTGTAAGGAAACTGCAAAATCAAAAATGCATACTGATGAATGGTAAGCATGAAGAAGAAGATGATGACCATGATGATGATGATGATGATGAAGAAAAAGATAATGATGATGAAGAAAAAGATAATGATGATGATGATGGTCATAATGATGAAGCATTGTAAGGAAAGGAAAATTGCACAATTAAAAATGCATCTTGATGATGATTGACGACAAGAGTAGAAGAAGTTGAAGAAGACTAAGAAGATGATGATGATGATGATGATGATGATGATGAAGATGATGATGATGATGATGATGATGATGATGTGTCAAGGTGATAGCACTGAAAGAAACTCTGTATGAGGCATAATTTCATATAATGTATAGGATCAGCGAAGTAAACAAATATAAATAACAAAACATGTACTGAACTGTCTAAAGTCCAACAGTTGCTTACAATTATCTGCCAACTGTTGTACTGTAAGTCCAGGCGTGGTAATCACATTACAATTCATTTCCTTCTCCTGCCTGTCATTCATTTTGAGCTCTGCAAAGAGCTCGACAAAAGCAAGATGCTCTTCTCATTGACAAAGGTTAGACAAAGCTTTACAACACATATCTGGATGATTTTACATCTGTAGTCAGTTATACATTACATCTACAGTAGTTGTCTGTTATTTTTCAACAAAAAGCCAGTTATTCTGAAAATCTAGTTGTTAACAGTGAATATTACAACTTATGCCATTGCCATTTGGTTGGGCTCAAATTTGAAAAAATGAAATGTCTACCAATTATGGAAATTGTGTCATTGTTGACTGATTTATGATCAATAAATATGAATAAATACTGGTAGAAAATGTACAGCATAAAAGGGGCTTAAAATCACGGAGGGACATATTAAGCTCATTATAAATAGGTAGCAGAATATAACTGACACTGGATTTGTACTGAACCTGATGTGCAGACGAGCATTTCATGTCATAGTTGAGCAGGTTTGCATCCACAGAGAAGCGGCATCGCGCAGCCTTGCGTATACTGTCCTGAGACTCGGATTTTGGAAACTTCTCATCAGCCCCTTTGCCCTCCTCCACTTTTTTTTTTCTTCTCCTGTTGCGTCTCTCTTTGGCACTTTTGGAGCTGAGCTTGGAGTTGTCTGATGAGCTCTCAGTGCCGCCACCTTTATCACTGACCTCTCCACTCTCTGCAGCATCTGCCATTGCTGCTGCCTAGAGGAGGAAAATGAGGGAAAACAAGTGGAATAAATCTTTGTGAAGCTATATTGTTCAGTGTTTGTTGACACTGTGTCAGAGAAGTGATGATTCGACTGCTTATGTGTATTAATGGAGCAGTTAGGTTCAATGGGAGCACCTTGGCTTTATAGATGGGAACAATGGGTCTTCACCCTATTGCACACAACATGGAATACAACAACTATGTAAACATGTTATACTAATATCCTGGTTATGATTGGATTGGAAGATTCCGTAAAAAACTTCAATTGTCTAGGTTTCTGATAACTGTTATGAACTGTGAAGCAAGTCAGATTGCAGTGGAAGATTTTAAGAAACATAATTATACCTAAAAAAAACAATCAAAACAAAAAAATTGGCTCTGGTCCAGCAACTTGATCCATGCCCATTGGCAACCACATGACATCATACAAAACATCATATCTCAAATATGATAAAACACCAAGCAAGACTCATAACTAAGATACTGGTGTACACGTGAATACTATCTAAGTCAACTACCATAGACACATTGGTTAGAAAAAAAAACAATACACATCTCGTTCGCTTTTCTTCATCCGCTGTCAGTAAAAACAATCTTATTTCGAGTAGTATAAAAAACAAGATGTGTCCTAATTTTTTGTTATTTAATCAGAATCAGTCTCTGCTAGAAATCATTGTACCAGAGGGATGGTGTGACATATGACATATATTGTCCTGGACCCACCTGTGCATCCTCTTGCTGCTGCCTCAGCTGCTCAAGCATGGCCTGAAACTCCTCCTCCTTCTCCTTAGCCTCCTTAATGGTCGCCTGACTCTGCTCCTCATATGCCATAGCCACTACAGCCAAGATCAGGTTGACCAGGTAGAAGGAACCAAGGAATATCACCAGCACGAAAAAGAGCATGTAGGGCTTTCCAGCTGCCCGTAACGTCTGGAAGAAACACAAACAATGTTCTGGTAGAGTTGATGAAGAGTATGGGTAATTATAATTGATAGCTTGTTTAGATTTAATGAGTACTATTTCTTTTACCCTGCTATTTTATCTTTACTCTTGTCAATTTTCCCTCTTACTATTCTTAATTTCTTGCCTTGCTGTAAATTATACAAGTGCCATATTCTGTAAAAAAAAAAAGTGTATGATTATGATTATGATATTGTGGCTGTGGGCCCACCTAGAAGTACAGTTTATATGAATATATTTTGAATTATAATGATTAGATCAGCATTATAAACTAATTCAAAACCTACATTTTTGACCCTTTGACGCTGTAATGAGACCATTTGTGAAGCCTGGTTAGATGGCTTAATGATTTTATATGCCAGTTGCTTGTAAAGATGATTTTGCTGTGCAGATTCATGCACCATGCCAGTGTCACTCTCAGGTCAACCTGTTGTAACTATGGAGATTATTGGATCAGGGTGGAGGTTTGAGGTCTGCAGTCTGTTGACTTCCTGTTGTTGCTGTAAGTCTTATTTATCTCCAATATAAAACAGCAATTACAAATGCGTGTTTAAATCTATTTTTTGTGAGGATGATCACATTTGCCTTTATTAGTATGACCAAGAGTGGCTGACGTAGAGGAGAGCTTGTTAATATGCTACCCAATTACACACTGTGCTAAAAACACTCATTTGTGTGATATTTGTTGTTTGTTGTATTACTTTTTGTTTAACCTGCTGAGATTAGACTCAGACTCAGGCCACTTTATTTATCCCAGAATGGCAATTCAGTGCTACAGCTTACCCAGTCCACACACAAAAAAACCACACAAGCAACAACATGTTAGAGACAGCAGGTCACCACATGGGTGCAGGGAACACAAGCAGCAAACACATTCAGGTACCTTGGGTCACCCTCTATATGCAGGCTTACACGAGGAACCAGGCGAAAAGCAAGCAAAACAAAAATAATTCACATAAGTTTTAAGGAATTAAGCATTCAGCAACACTCTTTGGCACCCTCAGGTCACCCCATAAATGCAGGCTAATGTCATGCCCTCCACTTCTGCCTCCTCCTATGGGGTGTGTATGCGTGTGTCTCTTTCTCTTGCGTCTGTGTTCTAATTGCAGGAGTGGAGACAGGTGTGCGGGAGTTGGGCGAACAGCTGCCATTCATCAAGAGGTCTGCTTAAATATTGGGTGCAACGTCCTACTCACCGCCAGATCGTAGACTCTGTTTATACAGTCAGTCACGCTTCCAGCCTACTTGTTACTGTTCTGTCAGTATCCAGCAATTGCCTAACTTTTGTTTCTCTGTGCCTGCAGAAGACCTCAGCCTGACCCCTGCCCTGTCTCCAGTCCTCCTGCCTCGCCTGGCTCCCCGCTCCATTCCCTCTGCCCAGCCTATCCCTCTACCTGGCTCCCCGCTCCATCCCCTGTACCCAGCCTCACGCCCAGCCCAAGCCCCCAGGTTCCCCAGCTACCGGTCCAGACCTTGGCCCCAGCCTCCCAGTTTTACTGCCTTGCAAATAAATCCTTTTCCAACCCCACTCGCTGCCTCCTGCCTCGGTGTCCTGCTTGTGGGTTCATTAGCCTAGCCTTAACAGCTAATGTGCAGAGCCAGGTGAAAAGCAAACAAAAAACCCCAAAACACCTGTTATAGTTTTAAAAGAGTGTGGCATTCATTTAAAATGACCACTGTCAGCGTTTAGTGGCTTGATTGAAAGACTTAGAGTAGCGGTTTGTTTTCCTGAGGAGCGTATTATAACACCGGCCTGCGGGCATTATAGTGAATATAGTGTATATTATAGTGTATATAGGGACTTTCAATTAATGATTGATAAAAAATTACATAAAATAGTGTTGCAGACATAAGTGTTAACCTTCCACGTTGAGTGAATTCTTTGTTGTCCACGCTTGACAACCGACACCTGTTTTCACAGAAACTTTTGTTTTGTTGAGAGTCGAACACTGTTCCTAAATACTTATATGTGTCAATAATTATAACATCCTCGCCATGTATGATGCTAGCTTTGATTTGTCACTATTTTTCCTAAAATCAACGATTAGTCCCTTGGTTTTTAACACATTAATGTCAATGTCATCGCACCATTTAACAAAGGCAGGTAGGGCTTACAACCATGATCTAACTCTGAGCACTGAAGAAGAGACAACAGGGCGGTGTCATCTGCTGGGCAGTCAAAGGGCGGCCACTGCTTACATTGTTAAGTATATGCCTTTTTAGAGCCTTTTATGATGTGTTTGTCTGAGTCACGTCGGGACTCATTTTTGCTCCCTCTGGCTAAGATGCACCTGCACGTCATTTAGAGGTTTGTTTAAACAGTGTGCTTCAAATGTTCTTTTTAATGTCAATGTTGTAATGTGAGAATGCTTTGTGTTGATGGAGCCCTTCCTTAATACAGCAAGCACCAGAACAGCTGTTGATGTATTTAAAGAAGCAGACAATAGAAATATAGCTTCCTGACCAACCCGTGAAGTCAAAAATTTGATCTATATGCCACCAAAGACGTTGTCTTCACAGGGCCACTGAGCAACCAAAAAACCCAGGAAGACCAATACAGTAATGGCATTTAAAGTTAAGCAATTAGCTAAAGCAACTGGTTCACCCTGAGTGAGAGTTTAACACATATTTTAATAAATTAAAAAGAAAAAACAACTAACAGCAGTAACCCTTACACACAGTGTTTGAGGTTGCTCATTGTTAACTCACTCACTCATCCAATTAAAATACATAACACTAGAAAATAGATTACTCCTCCTCAATTTGCCCTTTTTTCCATTATCAGCACTGTATGGGTGCCTTAAAACATTGTGAGTGAATACCTGGGTTGGTTTTTTAATTGGTTTTATTTGTGTTTTAAAAAAATAACCCATTCTGTTGTTGAGGTTCCCCCAGATTAGTCACACCATTAACTGTTCTGTACACCTTTTCAATCTTGCTTTTAAGGAGACTGTTTAAAATTGTATTGCCGTGCTTATTTTATTGAATCTCACTGAAGAAAGTTTTATTGTATTTTTTTGTTTGTTTGAAACCTTTAAATTGTAGAATGTTTTTATGCAATTAATGTGAAGTTCCTTGAACTGAATTTCATGTATGTAATATTGTATGTATGCATTAACTATTATTATTATTATTATTATTATTACTAGCTGCCACTAGGTCACATTATATGGACACACATTTTCATTTATACGCAGATGACACTCAGCTATATTTTATCCAGCAACAATGTTTTGAAGGTTAGCAATTCAAGATCCTAAAAAAAAAACTAGTACCACAATGCAATGTAATGCAATGTATGCACAATGCAAATTGTGAGGTACATTATCAAAAGAAAACTTTCTTCATTGCACAGCTGTTATACAATCCTGTTTTTATTAGAAATATGTGAGATTACGTCATTCAAGAATTTACTAACTGTGCATTCATTTTAACTGTTTACTATAACTCACTGTATACTAGTCTCACCTGTCTAGAGTCCAGTTAGGGAAAAATGCCAGCCAAATTTCTCACTAAATTCAGAATGAGAGAATATACTCCAATTTCTTTTGCATGAAACTCTGCATATTTGAACTGATGTTAAGATTTGACTGATCACTATAAAACATGTCTGGCCCCTGAATATATTTCTGACCTTCTTAGCTTGGGCCAAAATGTGCATTTCTTAGACACAGCCCTTCTAGACTTAAGTAATCAAACCTTTGCTAGTCAATGAAATCCAAAATCCTTTTTTATGTCAGTTTCCTCTCAAGACACGCCTTAGGCTTAATGGCTTTCTTAACTAAGTTTTCTTTTAACCTTTTTAACATGTATACAATGCATCAGAATAGAGTTTTCTTTTTTTTAATTAATTATTATTTTATTATTTTGATCTTTTACTGTATCTTTATTTGTAAATCAATAGGTAACTGATAATTATAAAACAGATAATATACAGATATAGAAATAGACTAGAATTATTACATATGGAATATACAAAAACATCTACGCATACCTTAACTAATCAAAACGATAATAACTGAACATAAATGTGTTTATATGTATCATATGCTTAGAAAACTTCTTCCAGTTGTTCTGACTCCAATGCCTACCTGCTGGTAGAGATTTTCCCAGTAATCCTGTGTCATCAGTCTAAACAGAGAAAGGAAGGCCCAACCAAATGAGTCGAAGCTGGTATAACCATAGTCGGGGTTCCTTCCCACTTTTTTGCATATGTACCCCTCTGGACACTGCCTGCAACGAACAGAGAGTGTGTGAAGCTCAGGAGGAATCACCCATCTCCCTGTTTACACTGTACCTTAACATTAATACAGAGACATACTGTATGTCATACAAGCATTACAGTATATTCATTCTATTTAATATCCAGCCTTTTTAATACTTGGGGAATAAACTTACCCCGCTTCACTGGTGTTTCCACAAAGCAATGGATCCCGTTTGCCTGGGAGGTAATAATAACAACCTGGTGGGGGTAAAAGAAGAAAAATCACAGTTTTGCTGTTTATAGTAAGGACTGTTGTCAGAATCTCACATATTATTGAATCAAAAGCAGTAGTTGCTAGGAAGTCCACTGAATTACAGGTTTAATAGGTAGTTTGCAATGTTCAGCTTTTGGTGACACTGTGTCAGAGGGGTAATTCTGGACAACAGAGATGGGCTGCATTACATTAAATGGTGCTTCTAAGGAAAAAATAATACACAACTCTTTCGATATAGTGCACTCCAGTACAATGCCATCATTAAATATGGCCTCATAAATTACAATCTGCTCTATCTATGACACATCATCAACAAAAACTAAACCTCTTCCACTCCTGCCCCTCTACCATATACCCATTTTTAGTTTCATATGATACAAGTATCTTTTCTGGAGCTTTAAAACTGAGCCCGCTACAGCCTCTGAAAGACAGTAACGTCACCTGTGGACGCTAAGAGTTTAAAAGCCTCACATAGACAGGATATTTTGCTGGGTTGTTGTATTGTATTGCATTAGTTTGTAGAGGTAATAAAGTAATAAATAAAGTGGTAACTCTGCATATTTTGGAAGAAAACATAAAGATTAAAACATACAGGCAGTGGTGAAAAAAAATCTTAGAAACATAATAATGACATAAAGCAGGAAAAATGTCAACGGTAGTACAAATATAACCTTCAATACTGTTTCCCTTAAGTCCCACCAATGTTTATTCTTTTATGCAGGCATAAGCAGAACGGAGGAAAATGAAATACTTACTCTTATTGAGGTCGGGCCCAGTTGTGCAGTTTTCCTGGCCAGCTTGTTGGCCTGTATTACTCCCGTTTGCAACATTCAGTACACACTTTTGCTGTAAATTACCCATAAACAATTGTAACCCTATGAGGGCAAAGACACTCAGGCAGAAGACGGTGAGGATCATCACGTCAGACAGCTTCTTCACTGACTGGAACAATGCACCAACGATGGTTTTCAGGCCTACCGGATACAGTATCATTCGTTACTCTGGGTAGTCTATTAAAAGACATTATATAATATAAACAGCAGACATGTGCAAACAATACAACATAATGTCAATGAGCTCTGTTGCTAACACATTGATTGATTACATGTACCTCCAGTATCATCTGATGAGGATCTTTCACAATTGAGGATTTTTATTTCAAATACTAAAGACACTAGAACAAAACTGGTGCAGCCTTTAGCCACACCCTGTTGTTAACATTTTGCTCTTAGTTATGTTGACAGCATGGATGCTGTTTGTTTATCAGTCAAAACTGTGGTCAAAAGTGGTGATAAAACAGATGAAAGTAAAAGAGAAAACTAGGATCATGCATGCATGCCTTCATTAACCACAAGCAAAGAGGAGCAAGTAGCAGTCAAGGAATAATCCACTCAGAAAAATCAGTGCAAGAAAAAACAAAAAGCATATTGTTTGACAGACACAGATCTCATAGAGTAACTATTGTATGCAAACAAAAAACAAAATCAAATATTGCCCCAATAGATACTTGAGAGCAAAAACAAGGAACAGGTTCAAAATGCTGTTTAAAATTTAAGAATGTAATGGGGATGAAACAGCACCTAGGTATTTAAAAAAAACAACTCTGTGACATATCTGTTATAAGAAGTAAGGTTGGGGAGTATCCAATGCGCATGTCATGGCAGTTGGGGAGTTGGAGGGGAGGTAATTGGAGGAGGAAGGCTTGAGGGCACAGCGTGCAATATGCTAACTAACATGTGCATGCTCCTACTGCTTACCTGGGATAACTGAAATAGCTTTAAAAGCTCTCAGCACTCTGAATGTGCGAAGAACTGAGAAATTGCCTAGGCTCACAAACTCTGTTACGTACCTGCAGGGAAACTTAAAATTACTATGGAATCTCGACAATAACACATGTACCATAGATTGAAGCCAACAATCTTAAATTGATGAATACATAATTACATTTTGGTATATACAGTAACAGGTGACGCAACAGTATATACTGAGGCATGCACATTGTTGAAGGTAAAATGATAAAATATACACTGAATCCCATGTGATACAAATGTAAGATTTAAAAAAGGGGCTTTTGTACTAAATTATAACTGTTAATATAGATGTACGGTAAGTAATGCTTTAGGTTAAAGCTCCATTAGTCTGCTACCAACACATTTTGAGAAAACTGTTGCTTTTGCTACCAACAGTGAAATCACAAAGACATAAAAATTTAAAACTTGTTGGGTTGTCTCCTTCAACACAAGCACTATACTAAGGGACCAATGGAGAAAAGATATAAAGATTGATAAAGAATTGTCTAAATTGATTGTGAAGTACTTACGCCATAACAATGACAGAGAAATCCAGCCAGTTCCAGGGATCTCTAAGAAATGTGAACTTCCCCATACAGAACCCTCGCGCTAAAATTTTAATGAGGGATTCAAATGTATAGATTGCAGTAAATGTGTATCTGTTGGAGACAAAATGCAGCTGTTACTCTACAGGGCGTCATCTCTGTGCAATACATCATGTATATGTGATTTAACATGTGATTCATGGAAAAACTTACTCTACATTCTTTCCCGTTTCTTTCATTGTCATAAATGCACAGTTGGTGATGATAGTGCACATGATCACCATGTTGAACAATTTGCAGGCAGTTGTCAAGGAAGCCACTTATTTCAGAGTGAAATCAACATCTGTCATGTGTCATTTACCAAATCTCAAGCCAGGCAGCACTGGAAACAAATCATTCTTGAATTATGTTGACAAACAGCAGATTTAAGGTAGTGGTCTCAACATAAACAAGATTAATATCTTAATGAAAAGGATATGAGTGTACCAAAATCCATATTGATATTCTTCTAAGAGGGTTGAAGGGGCTCAGGAAGTACAAGGCAGGAGCGGCATTGAAGCGGAAGATGTACTTTCCTTTGTTTAATACTATGAAAGTCTGAGAGAAAGACATGGCACATCTTATTATAGTTTACAAAAATTATAAAAGAGTATCATATCATGTGGTTACTTCCTACTACTATCAAAGAGTACTTTAGCTCTATGATTTGCAGCGCGCATCTCAGTAATCGTACATATCACTAATCACATTTTGTATATTGCATTCGAAGCTCATATAAATCCTTTTTACTGGCCTTGCCTTCCCGTCATGTAAGATTCAAAGCCTCAGGCTAGAAGACAACACTGCCTTGATAACAGCGACATGCAATGCTAGATCAGAGAATCCTCACATCAGTGTCAATCTCCTCCAGCCTCTTTAGGAATACTAAATCAGAAATAATGTCTACTTCTTAACACAGTTAAAACAAAACCAAAATATATGTGTGAAAGTTCATTCTTGACCTCAAAAACAGAACTTCAATGCTTCATGTGATGACAACTAAAGCTCCTTTTTTTTCATCCAATCTTTGCACCTCATGTTCAAGTTTGAAATCAAGCAAACCTACTCTCTGATTGCTGTAGTATGGATCCAGGTCCTCCAATGGTTTTGAGACCATTCCTTTAGGAATGTCCCCATACAGAAGAGGAAGTGATTTGCCCTCCTCCAGGTCACGACTGGGCTTAAGCTCATCCTCATCATTGCGTTTTTTCTTCTCTCCCTTTGGTTTCTTAGCTTTCTCTTCGGAGATCCGTCTCTCGATGGCAGAGAGGGACTCGCGACTAAAGGGGCGGAAGCTGTCTGGTCCTGGTGGTACAAGCAGCTGTGCCATCTTTTCATCCTGCACCTTCAGAGTGAACAGCTAGCCTCCAACATGAGAAAGGCCTGAGGGGTCAGAACAGATAATGACCTTTGAAAACAGTTTAAAAAAAATCTTTATTCTGACATGAAATATTATTATTATCCATGAATAAAAAGATTGATTATTATTTATCAAATAACAGATTAAAGAGTAATTATTTACCTCATAATCATATGTTTTTGGCAAAAAAAAAAAAAATCTACTGACATATTAAAAGTGCCTTAAATGAAGGAGAGGGAGGTTGGTTTGGTTCAGTTATCTGGTCAGGGATCATCATCTCAGGAAGTGGCAGGCTATAATGAGCCCAGCCGTAGCTATCATACACATAAATTCCTGCCAGCTATGGTAAAATTAGACCTAATTATCTTCTCCTCTGTAGATAAAATTAAGATTTGACATGACAATGATCAATTCCAGGTGAGACTCTCGCCCTCCTCCTCCATCCCTCAAAATGAAAAGAGTTCACATTTCCCTCAGAGCCTGAGACAGGGGAGGAAAAGATTCATCCTGTTAATAGGCCTGACTGGTCTGATGTGTTAGGAAGACCTATGCAGTATTAAATATAAATGCACTACAGACTGCCAATGCCCTGCCCTGCCACTGAGAGCTTTTGCCTCATCTGAATGTAATAGTGTAATAGAATACTTCCACACTTTGTGCTGTGAGGCAAGAAATCAATCACAAACACACTGGTCAATCAACTGCTCACAGCACTAGGTTGTACATGTGTGACGTAATCGCAACAACAAAGTAAGGCCCGACTATTGAAAAAAAGAAGAAAAGCTTTGAGTTTTCATATTTGTCAGTGCAAAACTACTATAATGTCTGCTTTACACTGACAGAAACCTGTCAGACTTTTGTGATCTTACAAAAACAATACAGGCACAGCTGGACAGAGACTTAAATGAAATTTTGATTATAGGACTTTAGTGTTGTACAATGTGGATGTCTTCTAGAAAAAAATACTATCAAGATTATAAAGAAACCTCAATAGAAAAGTCAATAGCATTAACATTGCCGGACTGCTTGTATGCCTTGGAAAGACAGATGATCATTTGCATGTGTGCATCAGCGGTGAGGGCATCTCTGGGCAGAAAGATGACAAATGACTGAATGACTGAACTAACCAAATGCAATGCAGGAAGTAAACTGGTGGGTATACATATTTACACCTTCTGTATTATCTATCTTAGCAGTATTTAAATATCTAAGCATCAGAGCCCAAAGCATGTGTGAGGACTAAAAACCTGAATCAAGACTTCCTCAAAATTTAATAGAGTTTTGTAAATGACAATTTTTGTTTCAGTAATTGTCAATACAGGGATATGTGGGGATCAGCATTTAGATTAGATATCACCCTTAGTTTAATATCAGAGAGACTGTCCTTTCCACACTTTGAATTGCATCTATCAGAGAAGAGGCCGCAATCCAGCTCCAACACAAACACACCAAAGCAGTTACAGATGTGCTTTTTAACAGCACATTTTTCAGAGATAAAAATGAACCATTTAAGATCAGAGTTCCATATCATGAGTGACATGTTATTTTATGTTTTTCATGAAATTATGTAGAGCTGAATGCAACATATATTGCCGTGTTTGATAACTCACCGCACACTTTGACAGTTAAGTATGAGTGGGAGGCTGAAATGCTGTAGGATATAAGATGTAAGCCTCATTAGTGTTGGTGACTATTGGTATAAAAGACAATAAAATATCTACCATATGTGAACATTTTTCATAACCTGTGCTCAGTTGTTGATATATCATAAAATGTTGGATTATGTAACTAATTAATGTTTATGTGGTAAATGAATGTGGTAACTGTTCATACAGTACACCACATATGGTTTACATGATGTACAGTAGGTATTGAGGTCATTCTCTAAATGTTCAGTATACATAATTTCCTTTTGCATTAAGTGCAATGATAAAGTGCTTCGGATGTGAGATGATTGAACAGTACTGTAAGACATGAACAGTGAGATAAACTTCTTCTTAACGGTCTGATAACTATCTGAGAATGTAAAAAAACCAAAATAAACCTTGATCTGATGTTTACCCAGCAAGGTCAACCAGCAGTGACCAACCTCTAAAGAGGTATGCATCATTCATCTGCTCTCAACTCATTACAAACAACTTGAGATATGAGCTGTAGTTTTGAAGCTTCAAATAGGCCCACTTCAGTTTATCTGCAACCTGTCGGCATCATGACCTTATGCTGACTATCCTAAAATGGATATACATTTGATTCCCCCAACTCTCACTGGACCAGAATTTCAACACATTAGTTTCACCATATATTTAACTCCTGCAAGTGATGACTGACCTGAGGCCACCTGTATACACCAAGTGTATCAAAAAACTCACGCATAGACAGAGGGAAACTCAGCTTGAATAATTAATGAACATTACTTATTTCAATATATATTTTCATTGACCTCAAAATGCTTCTTGGTAATTAGATGGAGTACATTTTATGACAGATTGAAGCTTATTGCTTTCAGGCTTCCAAATAAAATCAATGGAAGCAATGAAGGGTACTGTCAGTGTCAACAAAGGGCAAAGACACCATTGATTTTGACAGATTTTTATTAATGAAATTAATTTTAATGTTGTTTTGTACTTTATATTAAACAAGAAATATTTCCAAAGTCTGAATATGAGTGATGAATAAACTAAAGCGAGTGTGTTTGCTATCACCAGGGTCCTCCCTCTCAGAATATTGTCCACATTTTGAAATTGATTATTGTGAGCAGACTACAAACAAACTGTAACCCAATCTATGCCACCCAGTCACAAGCGTGATAAAATAAAGACAATCAGGTCTTTACAAATGTCAAGAGCAGAGACAGAAGATTTAGTACGAAAAGAGAAGTTGGTATCTGTCCATTTTGATTTTGCCCAGTCACAGCTATTGTCTGTACTGCTGAACGTTTGTTGTTCAGAAAAAAAATATCTGTCCACAAATGCGAGAGGGTGTTTTGGTGTAAAGTTAGACTAGTGTAGATGTATCTATCTATATAGCTTCTCTCTTAAAAGTTTTTGTTAATTGAGTTGTCTTTTCTGAGGGAAATGGTTAATCAAAAACATCACTCTATACTCCATAGCTCAGTTTTTGTCAACTTTTTGTTATACTGACTAACCAAGTAAAGGCAACTAGAATGATTAAAGCATACAGGGAATAATAGGATGACATTCATTTATCAGCAAATTTGAAATAGCATGTTCTTTCGTCTTGAACATACCTGTATACAGAGTGATCACAGTTCAGTATCTATACCCTCCTAAGGGACCAACTCACTCGCAGCCCTTACAGTAAGTGCTCACAACTAATGCTTGCTGCCACCGCCTCTTACAGACTACAGGATTAGATCTTGCTCATTCGGGGCGTTGGCAAAGAAAAAGTTGATGATGAGGAGCTGCTAACATAGTTCTCTTGAATAGATTGGGTTTTTTTTTTTTTTTTTTTTTTTAAATCTGCAGAGCTGCCAGGCTACACTGTGTGTCTATGCCGATCAAGATAGAAAGCAAACATAACAGTCTCTAATTGACAGCAATCTAATAATGATCTTGACAGTCATGCAAACAGGAAGTCGTTCGAGCTTGAGTGTGGGCTAATAATTGCTGCCATGCCCATTAACTGCTGCAATACTCTATAGCCCATGTTTTGCATTGTAGCCTTCATCTATATGAACTAGATCAGATCAATCATCCTTTTTTACAACACTGTTAGTATCATAAAAGGTAACATTTAAAAACATATGACAGAAAGTGATATATAAGGGCTACATCATATTGTCATGTGTGAAACCCCTCAGGCACAGTTCTTTAAATAAAAGGACATTAAATATTTTGATAAAATGAAGACCATCCATTCTGAACAGACACACTGGACTATAGTTATAATATGTACAATTTAAAGGCGTCTGATACTATGATATAGACCCATTAGATAGATAGATAGATAGATAGATAGATAGATAGATAGATAGATAGATAGATAGATAGATAGATAGATAGATAGATAGATAACAATTTTTCCCCACTATAGACTTCCATAAATCATTTACAGAAATAAATAAACTTTTCAGATCAATGTCTTTTGACTCAAACCACTCAGGACACAACTTCAGCAGATTCTATTCAACTCACCATTAGTTTTCCATCCTCGACAGGTGAACAATACTCGAGAAAATGTGGTGAAAGAGCTTCAGCTTGTGTAGAAAATGTTATTTAAAGAGAAATCTGTCCGTCTTCTTGTGGTCTTCTCCCCTGCGTAGAGCTGCTAATCTTCACGATTTCAACATGAAAACCCTGCGAGAGAGTATGAGTGTTTCATCCGCCCTCCGTGCGGCAGAGTCTTGTCGGTGTACTGTACTGGTGAGCTTCCGGATGTTCCTAGGTACCAAAAGAGGGGGCAGAGATGCCAGAATGGATACTAGGATAATATTGGTGGACTTTATCGTGCGCAATTGTCGGGAATAGATATATATGTTTGCAGAGACTAAAAGCTAAAGCCTCAACTGTTTATCAGATAGGTTTCTAAAAGTCTGTCTGTCTGTCTCTCTCTCTCTCTCTCTCTCACTCTCTCTCTCTCTCTCTCTCTCTCTCTCTCTCTCTCTCTCTCTCTCTCTCTCTCTCTCTCTCTCTCTCTCTCTCTCTCTGTGTGTGTGTGTGTGTGGAGGTCAGTTGCGGGGGCACTTTGTAAGAGTCTATATCAAACATCTGGTCACAGGGCAATCATTGACCTGTTTGAACTCTGACCAGCTGTCATGCAGAAAACAACACGATATAAATACAATCAAACTGCAGCATAAGGATGTCACATGTAGTGCTGCTTGTTTGTTGTTGTTGTTGTTCAAACTTAAAAAAAAAAAAAAAAAAAAAATTGTACACGAGCAATACTTTATTTTGTAGTCAGCTGGGTGACTTACAGTAAATAAACGTGAGCCAGGATCTCTGTAGTTCTGATGCCACCTAGTGGCTGTAGACTGCATGTTGATATTTATTTAAACAACTCTATTTAGAAGTTTCAGTGAACACAAATATGCATAGAAAAAGTAGAAAAAAGCGAGATAAAAATAAATAAATGTCAATAACACATAACACATGACACTACTTACGTAGAACTAACAAAAAACATTTTAAAGCAACAATTATAAGACAGACAAAGTTGTTAACAGAAGATTCAATAGTCTTGAGATAAAGTTTTAAGAACTATTTTAAGAAAATATAAAATAAAGACAGGTACCAGAATAATTGCATCTGTCTACATTTGTCTGATTTTGTCGAATTTGAGAAAAAGGTTTGTTGTGAGATCTGTGAAAATTTTCATAATTATATAAATTCACAATAATAAATCAGAAATATCTTGGTTTTTATCTTGATCTTGCTCTAGTGTGAGAACATACTCCAAATATGAACAATTTACATCAATATCGGTAAGATCAAAATATGTTCCATATCGACAAACAAACAAACAAATAAATAAAACAACAACAACAACAACAAAACGGTTATACCAAACTGTGTATAGCTTGTTTTTACAGTTGTTTATGTGTGGAGAAGTTGGCTGACAAAATATCTTTTTGCTGTCTTATTTTTATTAATGTTATTTTCTTAACCTTCTCTGCAACCTCAAGAAAAAACAAAAATAATTTCTCACAACTGAAGTTCACATGAATTCTCATAATTCTCTGCGTGACAAATAATTCCCCCCTTTTTTCCTACTGTACACTGTATAGCTTCAATAACTTCCCTTTTGTTTCGTTTCCGACCTGAACAAATGGTTCTTTTTATTGTTCGGCTTTACACTTTAATCCTTTAATTAATCATTTAATTCCAGATTTCCGCGCATGTGTCAATACATATTTGGTAGCAGGGACAAGCTCAGAAATTAGTGGAAATAAAAAAAAGCCTGTGTTACACAGTGCAAGACTTATAGGCTGTGCGTTTTAAAAAGTCAGTGTTTATTATTGCTACTTTGATGTATTTCATCGCATTACAAAGGACAAGGAGTTCACTCAGTGTTCAACCTACTGGGGGCGCTGTTTTGGTGTTTTAAAAGGCTTTAGTTGAGTTAAATAGACTTTTTTACTGAGAGGTTGAGAATTAAACAGTGAAGAGACGTGGACAAAGAGAAACCAAATCAGCGATATGCAGGTACTCAGAATGGCTCAGCAGGTAGGTTTAAAATGATGTTTATCTCGTAGACTATGAATGACAGACTGGTGCGTCTTTGTTGTTTCTTTTTATCACTGCTTTGTTTTCTTATTTTTCAGTTAAATAGTGAACAAGGGACCTCATTAATTCCTCCACAAAAAGTTGCAGGGGAGCCGAGAAGTTCAATGATATCTGCGTCTTTTAATTTTATCAATTCCATTATAGGATCTGGAATCATAGGTAGGGTTCAATGTTTACTTCCTAACTCAAGCACAGTATATTGTATTCTACAAAACCTAAATAATTAAATTCTATGCAGTTGATCAGATGAATTATAGACCATGGGCTATTACATTACATGCTGTTAATTCTGTTATGTTTCTATTTAATAATCAGTTTCAGTTGCTAATTTTGTTGCAACAAGTAGAGGCTTTCATACCATTGAAGCCCTGCAGTGGTAAACCCTCTTATCATATGACTGGCGCCTGTTGACCCCCATTCTCCCCTTTAACCCTTTCATCTTCAGAAAATGTCCTGAGTCATTGCTTAAATAACACAAAACAGCAACAGGCACGTTACATTCATTTTGTCTGTTATGTCTTTAGGTTAAAAGAGATATATTTAGAGTGTAAACTAATTAAAAACAGTCACTTATGTCAGTGTGGCACAAAAGCTGGAATCCTCAAAAGTCCATAAACATGTGATTTTTTAACAAGACAGATCAATAATCTCAGTTTGTTTCAATATTGTTTTAAAGTCTAAGTGGAGCTAATTAAAATATATGTTTACTGTACAGATAAATAAAGGTTTTAGGATCAGATTAACAATTTTGGATAAAGAGTATGGAAATAAAGTCTGGCATTTGTTTTTGTCTGAAGAGCTCAGTGTGATAAAATATGGCTTCTACAAATGTCAAGTGGGCATTGTGTCTGTCACATGAAACTCAACTTGTCTTAATTATGTGCTACTTTGTGCTGCTGGCATTCACCTTGGATGTTTATTCACATTTATTTATTTTAAAACCAGGTTTACCATATGCATTGAACCAGGCAGGGCTCCCCTTTGGCCTCCTGCTTTTGATAGTTGTTGCATTCATCACAGGTGGGTATATACACTGTTGGTTCCATTATGACAACAGAGACATGAATTTATCAAATGAATAACATTATGTTTTGCATTTAATTGCAGACTACTCAATCATATTACTAATCAAAGGAGGGAACCTGTCAGGGACAAACAGTTATCAGTCACTGGTACAAAGCACATTTGGTTTCCCTGGATTCCTCATTTTATCTGGACTGCAGTTCCTTTACCCATTCATTGGTAAGTTGTTTAAAGCTATAATATTTAACTATTCCCCATTAAAATGTCTAAAAGTGACTAGACTTATGTTATATTTTTTCTTAAGTTATGTTATATATTTTTAATCAAGGTAACGGTCCGTTTTGTTTGGTCGCCTGTATATGATGTCATACCCCCTCTACCAAAGAGAGGTGCATGCAAGATGCATGCGTCAGCGTTGTTGTTTGCCACAATGGCGTCTACCAAACAGTATATGCATACAAGATAATACATCTATATTGTGGTTGTCTGTCTTAAACTGTCGTAAATGGACTTTTATTCAGTTTTAAGCCACATTTTTACAATAAACTTTTTTAGATCTTTGTCGTTTTTAACTATCTTTTAATGGGATGAAGGATTTTAGTCATCGGATGTCTGGATCTTAAGTTATCAGAGAAACAAGCCAAGCAAATGTTAGACAGCTCGGCTAGCAGCCCCTCCCTGACGTCCTGTGCTCACTGAACAGCATTGGAGAAACACTGATTTTTTATGTGAAACTGCTTTATTCAGTGTTTTTACCTGTTTGAATCACAAGAAGCAGCTGGTTGTTTATCAATGAAAACAACAACTCCCATGATCCCACCCTATTTCACATCATCAAACTCCTTCTTTTGTTAGTGTTTTGATTGAGAGACCCCTTGAAATTATACATAGTGTGTTTAAATTTAGTAAAATATTCAACCAAAAGTTGTAAACTTTGGCATGTTTTATCAAATTTCCAATGTGGTCTGAAAAGTAGTTGTATACTCTATTATAGTCTTGCTGTTGCTGTTCTGTGCCTTTTGACTTCAAGAACAGTTCTTATTAATAAGCCAAACTTCTGTTTTCTTCCTCAGCTATGATTAGCTACAACATCACATCTGGTGACACTCTGACCAAAGTATTTCAGAGAATACCTGGAGGTAAGCAGCCTGAGGTGGAATGATGCTTACAGTTCTTACCCCTTAGATGAAAACTATGTGTGCTATTAATGTAGCACCTAAAGGAAAACATATACAGTACAGTACAACAAATGCTTCATATTAGTAATAAATATAATATATTCTGTTTGCAGTTGGTCCAGATCACATACTTGCAGAGCGTCACTTTGTGATCTTGCTCTCAACATTTTTATTCACACTGCCTCTCTCACTTTATCGAAACATTGAGAAACTTGGGAAGGTAAGTCTGATTTTTACACAGTTTGCAGCATCATTTGTTGATGTCATAGCTGCCTGTAAAACATCCATGTGTGTTACCAGGTGTCCTTCCTGTCAATGGTGCTGACACTTATCATCCTCGTCATTGTAATCATCAGAGCAGCTACCTTTGGCCCACAAATGTATGAACGCACATTCTGCAGTTTGTTAATCTTGATTTTGAACCACTGAGTTTGTTTGAATTCTTACCCAGTCATATGTTATAATACAAAATGAATCATGTGGTTCTGTGTACCTTGATGACTGAATAAAAATATCACTTTCTAGCCTCCCTACAGAGAATGCATGGGCATTTGCAAAGTGGAATGCAATTCAGGCAGTTGGTGTAATGTCTTTTGGTGAGTTTCTCTGCATGATGCTGATGATGTGAGGTGCCTTGAAGCCTTCTTAGAGAGAAGCTATGTGTCACCAAAACGTCTGTAGTGCTGACAAAAATTTAAGCCCAGATGACAGCCAAATACACTTTGATGATAGATGTATGAATCAATATTATTTATATTAAAGCTCCTATGTGTAGAGATTTTGTGTGATGAAAGCATCTTTCAAATAATGATGGCACAAATTTTGTTAGTTAAAAAAAGAGAGAGAGACAAAATCCTGATGTAGTGCAGGTTGAATCTTTGGTGGGGTAGGAGATGACAGGGGTGTATTTGCATGATTTACTGTCTGCCATGATGTTTTTTTGATGCCACTGCTTGAAGATGCCCGAGTCAAATTTCCAAACCCTACTCATCAGGGCTTTACTATTAAATCACTCGCAGTAACAAAGATTTTGGCTAATTCTTTTGGTTTCATGGCCTGTGCATATTACCTTGCGAGGCAGCTGGATTCAAAAGATCAGGGCTTCAAATTATGCACTTGTGTCCAATCGGTGCCGCAAATCCAGCTGCCTCCCAAGGTAAGACGGTGATAAATGGTGATAGATGGTTCATCCAATCACCTGCCAAGTATTTTTTGAAAGTGCCTGCCCTTTTCCAAACTGTTTCCATGAATGACTTCTCAGATGGGCCTGTGTAAAAAAACATCTGGCGCATCAGGTTACTGTGCATTTACTGTGGGGTTGAAAGTCTCTCACATCAACATACTGTATGTCAGGACTGTTTGTCTGTCAGCTGAGTTTTTTTGCCCCCTACAGGCCAAAAATAAATTTATACAGCTTTAATTAAATGTCTTTACTGTAAATCGATCTCATCACAGGGGAAAAAGCCCACAGCTTCCACTTATTGACTATTCAGCATAAGACATGCAGTACAGCGTTAATGTCAGGAGATCTGGACTATTAATTTAATGAGTGCTCTGTCTATATGCTCCACTGCATCTCAAATAATGTGTGTTGTCATCGCCTTCTGAGTGAGACTCTTGGGGAGTGGAGAGCTGGGTATTCTCCACTCCACCAAGGCCTTTACGAACATAGTAGTGAAAATTATGGCCTTGAATCAAGTGCCTTGATGGTAATACCTATCAATGCTACAAAAGAGGCAATTTGATTGGGGATGGGCACACTGTGGGGACAATACAGCCTGAACTTAGGCTCAATTGAACTTATGCTCAATTTACTTTTAGGAAAGAGGCCGTCTTACAAGATAGCAAGAAAACTACAAATGATATATACAGTATAAATATGTGCAAAGCTCCAGTGCTTGTGTATTCATTATTTAAAAAGATTTAAGTTTCAGTTCAAGCAAAGGAGTAAAAATGATTTAAACTGTGGTCATGGGGTTTTCATCTAAATGAACCAGTATTTTTCAATATTTTTTATTCAGAATGAGAATGCTGCTCTGATGTTCTGCCCCTGTGTGTCTCTTTAGCCTTTATATGCCACCACAACAGCTTTCTGATCTATGGCTCTCTGGAGCAGCCCACACTAACCAACTGGTCTCGAGTCACTCACATCTCTGTAGGCTCTGCACTAATATTCAGTGCTGTATTCGCTGTTGCTGGCTATGCCACCTTTACTGGCTACACACAAGGTATCAGTACAAATGCACAGTATATGAAGTATTGAGATACATGCCTCTTGTTCTTTTATAATCACAAATGATTTTTTTGTTTTTTTTAGGAGACATATTTGAGAACTACTGCAGAAATGATAACCTGGCAACATTTGGTTGCTTCTGTTTTGGCCTCAGCATAATAACCACATTTCCACTGGAGTGTTTTGTTACACGAGAAGTAAGTATGTAATACTCTTTCATATGTAGCCTGAAGAATTTAACAGTTAAATGTTTACATATGTGCGGGAAAGTGGTATTCTTAGGGTTTGAGCTAGAGAGGTGGCTTTGCAACAACAGGAACAAGAAGAAAGTTTGACACGTAGCACTAATTGCTTCTGCAGAGTTGCTCAGTGGGTAACAATGCAGCATCAGCTACAGTGCTTAGTCATTAGGTCCTCCTCAGGTGTTTGAGTGTGTTACCCTCTCCTAAAAGGCTAATTAGAATGGTCTTTTAATTTGCTGAAAATGCATAAATTAAAATAGGTTTGCACATTCTTGTTTATCTTCCCAGGTGGTATCCAATGTCATTTGCAGTAGGGATCTTTCAAAAGTTGAACATGTGGCCATAACTTTGCTCATAGTTGGAGTCTGTACATCAATATCTTTGGCCTATGACTGTCTGGGAGTTGTTTTGGAGCTGAATGTAAGTCCTAACAACACAGCCAGTCTGTATCTGTTTGCATTTAATGCCCTTGGCTTTAAAAATATGCTATTTCTGGTTACTGTGCATTTATGTGTGTTCATTTTTAGTGTTACATTTTTACCTTAATGATGGTCTCTCTCCTACCATCCAGGGTGTTTTGAGCGCCATACCTCTGATCTTCATCATGCCATCTGCATGCTTCCTCAAACTCTCCACGGGCCGCTGGTTCCAGAGTGAAAACTTGATACCCTCCATCTTGATATTACTTGGCGTGTTTGTCATGGTCACTGGTTTGACCATGACTGGCCTCTACCACCAAGACTGTTCACACGGTGTGGAGATGTTCTACTGTGCGGACACCAACATCTCTGGCACTGTACCACCTGTATAAAAGGAATGTGTACCCAAACAATTATTTGTCTTGAAAGATTTAAACTACATAGATAAACGCATGTGAACAACACTCCTGTCCAGATTCTAGCCCCACGGGCAAAATCAAGGGATATCGTAATACTACAGCATTCAAAGATATTTTAGACAATATTGACAAATGAAAACGCCATCATGCACAAAGCAGGATCCACCAAGTAATGGTTTTCTAGGTTTGCCATAGAACTTGACTGGCCCTCACAGAGCTCTGACCTCAAACCCATCAAACACTCATGGGATGAATCGAAACGCAGATTTTGAGCCAAGCCTTATCTCCCAACATCAGAGCTCAACCTCACTGATGTGCTTGTGGTTGGATGGGAGAAAATCCTCGCAGCTAGGTTCCAAAATCTTGTGAAAAGACTTCCCAGAAGACTGGAAGCTGATATAGCAGCATATTTGCCTAGAGCTTTGGTGTTTTAAGAATCACAAATTGGTGCAATGTTCTGATGTCCTCTGTGTTGAATTATATTGTACATGGAAATATTTAATTTGTATTTTTTCCTTCATAATGAGTAGTCTGTCTTGATATTTATTATTCTATATTATTTGTATCTCACAGTCGTTTACAAAAGCAGCCACGCGATGTCACTGTAGACAAACAAAGCAGTTATTAAAAGGAAGCACAAAACAACACAGATGTCCTGTTGGTTTGTTTAGAATTACACTAAATGAGTGGATTTTCTTGGATTGTTTTGCAAGACCTGGCTGGGTTGTGGTTTTACTTTGTGTGTTTCTTGCCAAGATGTAACCAAAACTCAGGCAGCACGCCGCTTCTCCAAACGCCCCATCAGGATGGACGGAAGGTAAACTGGAGAGTACGCCCCACTTTTATAGCTCAGTGCTGCGAGTCATGCAGCGTCTTGGATGTGCGGAGAAAAGTTGGCACAACTGTGTGCGATGTCAGGAGGGAAATGATATAGGTATTTCATATTAAGAAAAGTCAGAAAAAGTGTACCACACTGGAATGGTTTGCGTAAAAAGGCGCAAAACGCCGAACTTCACAGCGAAATGATGGATCATTTATCCAAACAAAATCTGTTCATAGCAATCTACAACTAACGTTATCTTTCTGAAGACCGATGGAAGTTGACAACTACTTGGAAAACCAACTGCATTTATGGTAAGGCATGATTTGTAAATAGTTTTATTCTTCAGCTGTATATTCAGTAAATTAAAGGGGAAAACGGTTCATATGACTGAAAAACTGATGACCTCATGTGGGATTCGCCCATATTTCAGTATTTGCCTCTTTGCATCACTTCAAAGGAGCAGGTTAGACTGAAGGATTTAGTATGTAAGCTGATAACAAAAAATGAATTGTGCTTTTTGTTTGTGTTTGACCAGCCCGAAGGATTTTGTAAGACCAATGAGTTTAGTCATGGATGATCACGGATCACAGTCCCATCCAGGGAGCTCTGCTGTGAGGTATGTAGGCTGTTCACTGTCATTCGAAATATCAGCTGCCATATCTGTGTATTTTATTTGTCAGTGACGTAAAAAAACCCATGTACCCTGTTGTCCAAATTAACCAATATTATTTTTCCGAGCCAAATCTCCATGGTGGTGATATTGCTGTTAGTTATAAAACAGATAAAGCATGAAAAATAGAAAGAAATGCCTGGAGCTTTTTTTTTTCCAGTTTTGCAACTGCTGAAGACATGAGAATAATGCTACCTTTGTATAAAACAAATGCCTCAATAACCAACTTTCAACTAGCATTCCTTTCACTCAGTACATCTCAGCGAACTCACAGTTGTTGCAGACGTTTCAACCTTTGAACTCTCCTCATTTCCTGCTCTCAGAGCTTTACTGAGAAATTGCCTTGACCATATGTTGAGGTCATGGGAAGTATTTTGCAGGCAAAACATTGTGCCTCCTCTGTCTCTGTGATGAGTCGGATGATCGTTTTCTTGTGGAAATCCTGTGCTTCAACTGTGCTTGAAATTGATATTCTATAATCATTCTATCTGATTGGTTGTGTCCAATCAGTCTAAAGAAAATCACTGTCAAAGTGCTATGAGTATATGACACGGTGGAATTTCCCATCAGTTTTAGATTCAGGGACTTGGAGATGATGTCAGCCGCTTGTATTCCAGTGGTTGGAATCATTAAAAAGGGGGGAGTGAGTTTCCAGAGCTTTTTTTTTTTGTACAGTCACTACTCACTCCTTTGGCATTTAGAGGGGATCTGCTGAGTTTTTGAGATTTAAATTAGAGGTGAGATGGAGAATATGAAGCCTTGATAGCAATCCATGCAGTTTCCAAGCCAGTATTCCATGACACTGTAGCTATGCAAAGTTTCCAGTCCTGCCCTGCATACAGTACTATAATTTCCCATTTGTAAAAATAGCATTCCAGCACATCACATACTGTTTACAAAAAAAAAATTCTTGGTGTGACTTGTATTCATATTTCATAAGTATTGTGTAATCTGGGAGTACAGCCACACTCCCTGGCAATGGAGAGCAGCAGACTACCTAAATCTCTCTGTGGTTTGACTATTATTTGGAAAAGTAAACCACCGTCTTCTATAAGCTGTCAGGGTGTGGGGGGAAGGCACATGTTCTGTGTTTTATTTGTGGCTTCTTATATTTGGAGCCAATAAACTGTTGCTTCTGAAAATCCAGCCACTTGCTGTTCAAAAGCAGTCATATGTTAAGGTTTCATGTGACCCCCTCCCTCCTAAAAGCTATGCTACATTTGTTATCCGACTACCGACCCAGCCAGAATCACTGGGCTGGCTGTTCTCCAAGCACAGATGTTGCTAGCACACTTCCACACAAGTATTATTTAACATGAGTTAGTCTCAACAAAATTACAGATGAGGGTTTCTTTCTTGCTGTATCTGTAAGTCTTCAGCTGAAAACTCATTTCATGACGCTTTTTAAATATGCAATCATCAGAATAATCAACCTTTTTGGAAGCTTGACTATCCAGCAACAGATTCATAATAACTTTATACCTTCGAGATTGTTCATTTATATTCAGTCCGACAGTGCGCCGCTCAGAGCTGGCCCTGTTGATTGGACACACCTTAAACCATGATCTCACATGGCTGGCTTTCCTCAGGGCAGAATGTGGAATTAGTTAAGGTATTGTGAATCCCCACAGCTGTTTCCAGACATGCCGGCAGTCCAAGGGCACAGCTGCTCACATGAGTGCAGAGACGAAAATTATGGCAAGAATGACTGGTCGAAGTAAGCGAGCGGGCATGTCGAGTTAAAACACAGATGACCCTGATGAAGGCCACAAGCCAATACTCGTCGGTTTAACAATAAAGTTGTTCTTTATACTACAAGTGTCGCTGGTTTTGACCTCTTTGGAGTTAAAACACAGTGACTGTTTTACTTACAGCTAGAGACAACAAGGCTGTCTTCATTCAGGAAAATATATAATTGGCTATACAGCATGCTGCCCTCAGAAAACCCACTCAGATTTTCTGGGCTCAAAAAGCAAGATAAAGGATGTCATTCAAAGATACCCACCCACTTGATGTAATAAAGCAGAAGGAAAATCAGCATTAAGTCTTGCCCTGGTAATGAGCTGGTGTGTCTTTGAATACTGGGATGTTTCATCTGATGGATGCTTTCTGCCTCAAAGGGCTAAAACAGACAAAATGGCTAAGATCCAGAGAATAGGGAATAATGGGTCGTCTTTGTCACCACACTCAAGCCAACGCATTGACCGTAAATACCAGTGAATACTTCTCACCGGACAATTATGTGCGTTATGAAACACAGTTTGTTGGTTATTATAACTCATTTTTCTTTTTATCTCTAAAGTACACATCATTATTCTGCATTTATATAATACTGTTATTGTGCAAAGGAGCTGTTTTAAATAGATTTGCTGCACAGATCTTGCCTGGGCACTGGCTGAAGTCTTGGTCCCCCTTTGTTTCTGTAACACTCTCTTCCAGGGCATAACAGTTAGATGCCTCCCACTCTCAGCCTGTGTGAATTAGTTCTTTGTGTGCTCCCAATAGGAACTGTTACTTATCTGCAATAACATTCAAACTTTTTTTATATGACAAAGGAGGAAAGTTTTCTGAATTTGTTTGACCCTCATTATCAGTGTTTGTTTTGTTTAGATGAGATATTTACAGAGAAAGCTGAGCCAGTCCTGACTGACATCACTTGGGTTTGCTACTGGTTTATTGAACAATAACTTGCTGTCTAGTAGAACAGCAGTGATTGGATGATTAATTGCTTAGTCCATCAACAGAGAGTTAATTGGAAAATATTTTGATAATCATATAATTGATGTTGATTGGACAAAACATTTGAAGATGTCACCATGAGTGCTATGAAATTCAAATGTTTTTTTTAAACTATTTTCTGACATAGGCATGCATAAAATGAGGAATAACAAAACTGCACACCTTGAAATGGTTCTCTAGATGGCACTATGTCTATGAATTTGTTGATACTGCTGAATTCAGCTAAATGTCTGTGCATATGGACATTGGCTGTGTTGAATCTGGCACAATATCAGACTAGTAATGAGCTGATATGCCTTATCATCTCCTCACATTCTGTGTAGCAAGCTAATGAACCATGGCATGACACAAACAACAGCCAACTGTTTCAGCGAGGATATCTATAGTGACTTCTAGCAGAGCCACTTTGTGTTAAACATCCGCTCTATTTCTATTTCAGCTGTATTTCATTATGTAGCATGCCTCTGAGGTGCTGCATTTGGTTGAAAACCGCAGTTAACGTTCAGTATTTAGTTCATGCTGGAGATGTGTAGTGAAACAGAAGTACATTTTATAGAAATTGTAGAAATGCTCCACCCCTGACCATGATTTAGAAAGATTAGCACAGTTGTTGTTCTTGTCTTGGGTTTGCACGCTCACTGTATGTGAGATATGGGTGTAACCCTTGTTACTTTAAGATGAAATGAAATGTTCTTTTTGGATATTCCAGCTCTCGTGGTTTGTGCAGCACTGAATATTCTGTTCACACTATTAGCAATAGTAAGTAAGTAAGTAAATAAGATTCTGCGTGTGCCTGTTTGAGTGAGGATTCACTGTGTGCACACTCACTCACCTTAGACACCTCAGTTCACATGATAAGCAAAGGACAAAAAAGCATGCCGGTGTGCTTTTTGAAAGATGCCCCACTGTAGACAATGCTGCATTGTTTCAGATGAAAGGACATAGTGTGAGAGTTATAATTATGACTCAAGGGGGAGCTGTCTCTCTTCACCAAGGTATTTTATTTAAAGTCTAATGTGAAAAAAAAGCACAACTTTGGTCAAGTCACCAGAGGTTAGAATGATAATTACCTTTTTCTTTTCTCTACATGCTCTTCAAGCTGTGTAGCAATATCTGGAAGTATATGCCTGCAAGCCCAAACAACAACAAGTTAACCTCTTGATAGGTGTAGTAAATTGAAATAAATCTATTTGTGCATAAACAGAAACTGAAACACAGATGTTCTTTCCTTATGTTTTCTTATCGCACATTTTTTCTGTGCAAAAACCATGAGATTGTTTCAGGGCAATGTTTAGACTGAAAATACTCTGAGATAAGATGAGGGTAATGTACTGTAACAGAGCCCAGTTCACACACTCCGCTGTTTGGGGCATTGTAAAGGGAACTAAGCGATCACCATGTACAGTATAATCTCAAATCTCATTACTTAACTGGCTGGCAGACATACTGACCCGCTAGCTTACGCTGGCTCTACCGTGGTATTAGGCACTGTACAACATACAAATGTGCAAGAGTGAGCACCAAAGGGAACAATAATACTGAATGAAAATGAGGTGGATCACGACAAACGGATATTACATACTGCTTTGAAAACCTAATAAGGTCACAAGGTTGATCTATCAGAATTCTTTATAATGGTGTTAAGTGCATCATAAGGGTTTGAGTTTTACAGTGTTAGGAAATACTGTGGGAAAAATGATACTCATAGGAAATTCTCATAGGGTCCCTGTGCTCTTTTTCTCCCTAATCTCTTTCCGTCCCACACATCTTATGAAGTAATGGCCTTTCCAGACCCCCTTTAAAAAGCTTGTGTTTATTGTGAGTGACCTCTCACCAAATTACCAGCTGTGGCTCTGGCCCTGTGTTTTGTCTTTCCTCTGGGATCAACCCCCTTCTGAGTAACTCCTTAGCTCCACCCCTCTGGCCTGCTCCCCAGACACACTAACGTCTCCATTCACTACTTAACCTTCTTATCATCTGACGGTATATGGTGGTGCTGTATGTAGAATGACCCACACATTCTTAAGTGAGAGTGTATGGCTGCTGATAAAAAAAAAAAAAATACAAGGCAATGACCACTTACTTCATAATGGAAAGTCAAATTTATTGCTTCCGTACCAGACAGTGCACACTTAACTAAACAAAGCCATGGCTTGTACATACTTCATACTGTATACAGTAGGTCATAGGATTCAGGAAAAAATAAGTAAAAAATAAGTAATGATTTGTAATACACTGAAGTCATAACCGGCTACTAATGCTGCTAGAAGGCAAAGTTACAGCTTCCTGCTTTTTTGTTGCAAATCCTGTTTCAAACCTTTTGAATGAATCAAAGAAAGGCAGGAAAGCTAAAGCAACGTCTGTTCTTACATGGATAAATAGAGCTAAAAATAAATTGCAAATGCTTTTTAATTTAACCAATCCTTAAGTGTTGATTAGACGAATAACGAAAACATCCTACTGGGGCAGGCCTTTGTCTGGCTGGATCTCTTAAGTGCAAGGTGCTGACAGTCTCTTTTGACAGCTTTTACTCACAATACTACCCATCTGTCTTTCATGAATATATCTGTTGACTTTGGAATATTGCATTAGTCACAGCCCTTCCCATTTTAGTTTTGTTGAAGTTAAATTATGTTACCTAAAATGATGTGTAATTAAGAGAGTTTCTGCATTCTTAAAGTGAGGAAAAACAATGAAATGATCACAATCCAAGGCTTATGAGCGTTTACAGTGCATAGAGAAACAGCTAACTGTTAGGAAAATATGTTGCTCTAAACTTGTGGTTTGCCAGAATAACTATTGTTGTCATTACACTCAACAGACAAGTCTTTTAACATGATTTTGGAGTGAGTCAGTTTTAGCAGAAATAAGGTGTGGCTTTGAAAAGTTGGCAGTGTGTTTCATAATGAAAAGCAAACACAGGAGAACTACCTGATTAAATTAGGGAGTGGGGAGGATTCCAAGTCCTTTTTTAACAAGACCCTTTGTTTGTTCTTTTGCTCTGATAATCAAATCATTTCTGGCATGATCAGAATTGAGACTCATTCATCATACAGGATTAACACGTACTGCATCATGGTAATCCAACATATTTACTCTAGTCTATGCTAAATCCTGAGTTACCAGTGTGAGCCCACGTGCAGCAGTCCAGCGTACCTCACTGCTCTGTTGCTCCACTGGCCCCACCCACAGGTTTCATGTCTGCACAGGGAGGCAAAGCTGCTTACCGTGCGGCTCACGACCGTGTGGGGAGTGCTACTGACACACGGCGCGCTGGAGCTTTGGTGTGAGGGTAGAGGAGACGGATTTCTGATGTCACAGCTTGGGCGTGGCATTAAGGTGGGCCCTTTGAGGCTGTACTGATAGAGTTTAATCTGTCTGACTACTCATGGGAGATACACAACACAATGGAAATTATTTGAGTGGGGACAAACTTAAGCAAAGAGGTAAGGAGCATGGAATGAAATGTTGGCAAAGTGAGAGGAAAAGCAGGTCTGTCACACCTGCTCTCCAAATTTCTGCTTCAATCTCCTTGTTATGTCTATAGTATTGTCTTTAAAGACTTCCTCTTAAAGTGCTGGAGAGGACCTTGAAATATATTTGTGCACTGAATGTTTAAATTCAGACGGTTATCTGTGTGTTTTGACTTGAAGTGGAGGGTGTGTTGGACTTACTGCACAGTATGACATGTTTGAGCCTGCACAGTATTGTTTACTAGCTGATAAACTCTTCTGGAGAGTTCTGGGGATGTTTTGGTCATTAGAGCATTTAATTGTTCTCCTAAAATAACTGGGGTGTTTTCTGAAAGTGTGACCAAGCAGAAGGGCCTTTCTTTGAAATTTTGTTTGTTTCTTTGTACATCAGCCCACTATTCCCCAAGGGGCCATCCTGCTACACAGCAGCTGCTAACATACCGGAGTAGGTGTTTTTGCTAATCTTCACCTTCAGAACCTCAAAGGAAAGTAAAATTTCTACTGATTCTGTGGTCTAGTTTCCTCTTTGAGCTGCTTCTACCTGTTTGGTTTAAGATTTGCCTGAAGGGATTTTAATTAATTGGATGGAAAATTTGCATAAAAGTGATATATCTGGTTAGTCATGTAAGCTGGAACAAAGTGTAATGGTATGTAGGGACTTTGATATACAATTGTTCAGTGGGTCACTGTCAGTCTGTGTTTTTTCACACATAAGCACAAAAGTATTTGAAAAATTTCTATAGGAGAAGCAGGTTCTGGATATTATGCTTCATATTCATTTATCATTTTGAGGTTTGTCAGTAGAAATTTAGCTAAAACCAATATTTTGAAGACTTTTAGCATCCTGCACATTTCTCCCAGGTATGAGGCAGAACATCAGACATCGCAAATCAATTGATGGCTGCAATTAAACCAAGATGGTCTGTTGAACACAACATCGTAGCATGCAGTATTTATTCATCACGGTGAATATTTGTTTCAGAGTCCATTTGTATTGACTATTGTATGATGAAACATATCGGATGGCACAATGACAGCAGGCCTGTTATTTCCTGGTAGTCTGTGATCATGTCTGTCAAGTATGTTCAGTGGAATTGAATGGGCTTGTTTGTGAGTGTCAGACCTCCCTGGGAAACCCTGTGAATGAGGCATCAGCACAGTCAAGCTTCGACACGTCTCCTCTCATTCAGCAACACATCCCGGGCTTCTGAAAAAACACAGGCCTGGATGGCAAAAACAAAACAGCCTGTGTCTTCGTGTCTGTCACCTGCTCGAGGTGTCTTGATAAAATCATTGATCACACAGCTGTATAAACTGGGCAGACCCTGAACCTGAGGCATTGTGTACTTTTTCTATACTAATTTATCAATTGTTTCTATTTGGGTATTCACAGCCAAATAACACACTCCATTGAAAGTCACTTATTAGCTGTATCAATAAGGCCTAGTTACAGAGCAGTTGTAAAATGTGTGGAGAAAAAAAAAAGTGTGGACATAGTGCTAAAGAATTCTAATCCCATTGCCAAATAAACAGCCGGAACCATGAAATCAGGACTTTGTACCCAGTAGAGACCACAGTGTGAATGTCTGTTTTAGCTACTTTGTTGACATACTGTATGTGCAGGGAATTCTCGGCATTCATGGCGATATTTGATGGTCCCACACCAACACTGTTAATAATATGTATATCATTATTCATCTAAAACTCCCTTCCTTACTGCTCTGCATCTTGCTAAACTGTCCAGTTTGGGGTGAGAAGTGTCACTTTTCAACACAACAATATTATTCTCAGACTCTCTGCTGGTCCCTAGAGGGACAAGCTACAATACTGGACAAAATGAACAACATACTTACAGTTAATCTGCTTTTTGACCACTGGGGGCTAAAAATTTGATGTTTGACCCCAGGTTGGCACTACCAAACAGCACATGGAATCACTAAATTCAAAAGGATTTTTGCTCTGAGAAACTATGTGCTTTCCAAATGCTATGGCAATCAGCCAGTTACATTCTGCAATGTTGTGGGAATTCGAAATTTTACCAACAACAGATATCACAGCAATCCTGCCATCAGTGTGCTTTCTAAGAAAAAAAGTTGATGAGCCTCCATAAAATTCAGGACAGACAGCAGAATTGTAGGAGTAATTATTGTTGGTAATCCTGACATGTTTTTACTGAAGAGAAATTAAACTGGAGTAGTCTGGAATTAAACTCTATTATGTACATGATAACTGTTATCTTCTCAAGCATGAGAACTACAGTCTATAAATAAATGAAAGCTTGAAGTACAAAAGCTGGCAACATGGGCTGAAATTTTGGATGTAGATGTATGAATGAAAAGACTACTTCTAAGTAGTGAGTGTGCAGCTCTTCTTCTTTTTCCCCTTTTGCGAGCCAGTATCACACTAAAACAGGTTTTGTTGGGTTTAGACTGTGGAAATGATGACAGGCAGATAGAGGCATGTATTCATCATTTCGGTCAGCCAGATTAGTCAAATGTATTTTGTACAAAACTGAATTAAAAAACGGAATAATAATAATACATTTTATTTATGGAACACTTTTACTCAAAGATGCTTTACATAAGTTAAAAGGATCATTAAAAAAACAACACACTAAAAGCACAAGGTAGCACATTACATCCATGACACATTAAAAGCAGTTCTGAAAAGGTGAGTTTTGATTAGTATTTTGAACATAGATTGGTGCAGTTGTGGATGTGTTTGGGGATAGATCTACAGAGGAAGGTTGCAGCTATGGTGAAAGCCTTGTCACTCCAGGTTAAACTAAATCATTAATTGGTTTTTAGTCACTACAGGCCTAAAGAACCCCAAAACAAGCTGACATAAGGCGCTTTTTGACTGGAGGAACTTTTTCATAGTTCAAAAGGCCTAATGCGCATCATCTGATGCGTGTCAGTTATCGCTCCCAGTGCATTTAGGCCTTATGAACTGTTGCAGGAACTACTGCTTTTTCATTGTGTCCGCACTGCAGGAGCTAGGAACGATTGTAGTTCTTAGGAAGTCGTTTTGAGGGACTTTTTTTAGCTCCTCCTTCAGGGTAGGTTCTCTCCAAGCACAAGAGTAACCTTGAGGGATGTAAGTGTATGGTGATTGGTCCAGACGTAAGTGTATGTTGATTGGTCGAACACATGAGCCAATACAGCACTGATGATGACTGCCATTTTAAAAAAAACAGTGTAAACTACAGCTCTTAACATTAGCCTTTTGCTTCAAACAATGGAACAAAACATGTCTCCTTTCCAACTCCGCTATTGACATAAAACCCAAGACACACAACAAACACACAACTCTGATCACAACTCTGATAACATCTTGTTATTGTTGAAGTTGTATCTCGCGCAGAAATGACAATGGTATACCAACCGCCGGCTTGCGCCACTTCAGCGTTCCTATTGGCAATGCAAACAGAAAAAAACCCTGGAAGATATGTAGCTCTCGGGGGAGCTCTCCAGTGGGTAGTTCCTCTCAGGTAGTCCTCAGAACTGTTCGATCTGAAAGTGCCTATAGACACACAGCCCTGAGAACCAACATATTATCACCTTATAATGTTGTTGTGGCTAATGTGTCAGCATTTGCCTTCTTGGAGAATTTTTGCCATATGACAAATGTTAAATCCAATATTCACTATAACTTCGGTTTGGTCTCCACCAACTCCTGAGAAAAATATGTATCTAGCTTGTTTCAACTCATTTCTTCACCAGCTAGGTGCTAATTTTGTCTGTCATCTGCTGAGCAGGTAATGTAGATTCAGAAGGTTTTTTAGGTTTTGTTTGCTTAGATGGTTTGCTGCTGCTGCTGGAAACCAGGTTAATGTGAGAAAGAATTATACAGTATATTTGTGGGCTGTAAAACCAAAACAAGGGACTAAAAGGCTCAATAGACTTCTACTTTACAGGTGATACTTCTCAGTGGGTTAGTAACACATTTAGTCATTCTGTTGCAATGTAAAAACGTTGATGAATCATGAATCATTTAACTATAATGCAAAAACGTCTAGCACATATCTCAAATTGTAAGCTAACGGGACATCTCAAACAATTTCAGAAGCTAGTTCTTTTAGTGTGATACTCAGCTAAATGAGACAAATATAGACAAGTTGATGTTCGGTAAAGTACAATAGTCAACAACTCTTGGCAATACATTTTTTGACAATTTTCTGCAGTACTCGTGTATCATCCTGGCTGACACTGGTGCTGTTGGCCAAAAGATAAACAGACAAACATGAGTGTTTCTGTTGTGTCCCAGTTCTCACAGCTGGTTTGTTCTGTTGATGTCTTTTTTTAATTCCTTAAATTATTGTGCATCCTGTAGGTTACTATCTGTATTTTGGATAACTTCTGATGAACTAAAACCTTACTCATGACTGACACACATAATTTCAGAGCCTGCCACGTAGTTGTTTCAGGAATAGCAGAAAATAATGCCTGACAAAATCTTTCTGACATTTCTATATATGACTGACCTTTTGTCTGAAATGATTAAGCTTGTTCACTATTCACTAGACAACTGTGTAATGTTTTTTTCAGTTGTCAAAAACTAACACTGGTCATTTCAGGTCATGAACAGGATGGTTGTAGTTAGTTGTCATTAGTGTTCACAACTTTTTACATTGTGGCATTTCAGTTCTTTATAAGAGAAGAAGTCAAATCAGACAAATACAGTGTATTTTTAAATAGTGAATAATTTCAGACACATCCTCAATCTGGGAAGTCTGAGCTAGATGTAGATACTTAAAGCATTGGCATACTGAAATATTAACCACCTGAGCCTGTGGGTGCAGCCGGCTTGGTAAACACTTACTACTTTCAGTCAGATCCAGTCAACTCCACAGACTAAGAAGAGGTTTTCATTTAAGACTTGTAGTCCTTGTTATTATCCTGGTACCATCACTCAAATACTTTTCTCAAAATTTCACAGCTCACTCCAGACCCACAGAATGGTTTATAAATGTGGTATGTATAGTTACTAGTCCATGTGACAAAGAAATAGATCATATCTAAGTTGCCCTTTAAGATCAGGAAAAGTCAACATGTAAGATGAATCATGAGATTATGATGAGGATGATTATGGTAGTACAGGAAGTGAGCGTGATAGTATCGATAGTACATTTCCCAGCTCTAATTAATTAATGATTAGAATAATGTTGCTCCGGTTTACACATTTAGCAAATACGATATAGTGACTTCATGATTGGCATATCTACAGCCTATTGTAACTGTGTGTGTGTGTGTGTTCATATATGTCATAGTGTTTGAGGACAGCCGCCCCCATAGCAAAACTAATAATCCCTTGCTAGACGTGCCTCAGTGGAGCCTGTGACCTTGCATTGCTCAGATTCCTCTGTGCCCCCACATGAGACTTTACAGGCTATAATTCAGGACATTGGGTCTGCAAAAACCCGCTTTATCTATGTGCTGACTAAATGAAGTACCACTTGAATGTTTCCTAAGTTAATGATTCCTTGGCTCACTGAATAACTGAATGGCATTGCAATACAATAGCGTGCTTTTTGCTAACTTGATGGGATTTTGTGTTTACTTTGGTCTCTTATCATAACATCTGCAGCTTTTCCTTTCAGCCAAACAGTAACACAAAACAATGTACTACAGCTATTCTTTAAAGGACCAGTGTAGAAGATTTAGTGGCATCCAGTAGAACAGACTTGGCAGAAATGGAATACAATATTCATAAGGATGTTTTAATTAATGTATAATCCCATGAAAATAAGAATTGTTGTGTTTTTGTTACCTTACAATGAGCCCTTTATGTCTACATAGGGAGCAGGTCCTCTTCCTCGGAGGCCACCATGTTGCACTGCCATGTTTCTACAGTAGCTCAGAACGGTCAAACCAAACACTGGGTCTAGAGAGGGCCTTTCGTGTTTTTTTTGCGAGTTTTGCGACCACTGTAGGTTCTCTTAGGGGAAGGTGTACTCAGTTGGTTGCAATCTGCAACCTCACTGCTAGATGCCACTAAATCTTACACACTGGTCCTTTAAATGTCATAATGATGACCGTGTTCAACTCAAATCATCTGTCATTTATAGACAGCAGGTGCCCAGAATAAAGGAAATCTTTGGAAGAATAAAATAAGTGGTATATGAAAATGATTGGCCTTGATTGGGTTTGTTTTTTTGTTTGTTTGTTTTTTGTGGCATACTTTGTCTGTACCTCTCACATGACTGCTCTCTCCCAGATTGACACAGTTTCCATCAATGTTAAGCCTAGGCAAACACTCAAAACTGGACTTCAGAACTGAAAAGTTATTGTCATAGTTAATAACACTGAAAAGAAAATGCTAGTAGTACCGAGCAATGGTCACTAATGCATAGGGTGATTTTTCTCCATTAAAAAGAACATACACTACACTATAAAACCAAATCTTACCTAAACACATCATCTGCAGTGACTGAAGCTGAAATCTCTATCTTGCGTCTTATTATCAGCCTCTCTCACATGTCTGTCCATTCACAGCCATTTCTTCAGGCTCAATGAGTAAATCTGTCCACTTGGTTGTCTTGTGACTTGTTTGCAAAGTGGACTTCTCTCTCGCTCTTTCATGTAATAGCCTCACTGCTTTTCTAAAACCTGAGGAAGAAAGGATTCCTTTCATGCTATCTGGTGCACTTCGATTTTCAATCAGATTATTGTCCAAGATAGATAGTGGGAACCATTTTTGACATTTTAAAAAATGCACACACATGCACATGAGTGGAAAATCATTCCCCAGTCCTCTCGTAAGTGTCATTCACTTGTGAGGCTGCCTCAAAGCAACAGTCAAGCCATTTTTTCCGCAAATGCTGAAGCAAATGTGAGAATAATTTACACTCTCTTGTTCAACTACAGGGTGTCGACCAAAAGCAAAGCCCCATCTCCGCCAGGATTAAAGAAGCTGGATTCCCCAGGTTTCTCTCAGTGGTACCCAGGAATCCCTCATTTAACCATGGATCAGAAGGAGAATCTCATTGATAAAGACCTCTCTCTGGTTGTGGTTCTGCCCGATGGAGTGGAAAAAATGACCACGGTTCATGGCAGGTACAGTTAGACCACAGAATCTAAATCAATGTCATGTTCTGTGACAAATGGCCACACATGGACTTCAAAACTAAGTCATTTTAAATCATACAGTTGCACAAAAAGGGAGATCTGCAGTTTGAACAAGAACACTATTTGTTAAGACTAAGCATTTCAATGTTACTGAGACTGATGTCATATTAAGTCATCACATAAAGTTCAGCTCCAGTTAGATTGAGTCAGCGAGGTGGAGTAGCTGAATTTGTGGTTTTAATTAGTATGTGTTCTGGGATCAAAATGGGTTGCTGTTCTTCATTTGTGTTCTCTCATTAAATGATATGAATAAGAATGAATGAACTTTTATACATAAGCACTGTAGATGATCTCATGATTGTGTGCTACAGTACAGTGCAGTATGGACACATACAAACTTTACTGTGTCAACATGCGTCCATGTCAAAGTTTGTTAGAGCAAGGTCTCTGTGTCCTTCTCTGAGTCTACTCGGTCACACTGCTCAGACTTTCCATCAACAGAGTTTACTTAAGATATCATTATCTTTCTCACATTGTTTACAAACATTCTTTCATAGGTATCTTTTGCACCTTGGCCTCTTGAGAAATGGCTCAGACCAATCCACTATGAAAGGATTAAGCATTAAATTCTTTACCTTCTTTCCTCCCTCTAAACCTGTTCTTAGAGCCTGCACAACAGAGTTAACACTTTATTTTTAGGATTAAGTGTAAGGCATTGTGCTTTAACAGTATGGTATAACAGTATCACATAAGCTTCCTCCATGTGGCTACTGTTGCTACTGTAACCTACTGTAAACATTTAATCTTAAATAAGGGTACCAAGCTGAAATAATCTGTCTTTTTAACTCAAAGCAATCGCAGAACTATTGTCGAATCAGATTTTTTTCTTGGTTTCATAATTGTTTTGATGATAGTGTTGTATTTTGCATTGTATAACTGGCACTTCACCACAGTTCTTCCATCTTATGCTGTACACACTATTTGGTTTACTCTGTTTCTTTCAGCAAACCCCTAATGGATTTATTAGTGATGCTTTGTGCAAAGTATCACCTGAACCCATCCAGTTACACCTTAGAACTGGTCACCGCCAACAGGAACAACATCAAGCTCAAACCCAATGCTCTCATAGGAACTTTGGATGCAGAAAAGATCATACTTAAACCTAAAGGGGAGGAGAAAAGTAAGAAGACAGTTCCTCAAATGCCTGAGGTATGTTAAACACAATAAAACACCATGCTTGCACATAAACACTGCTATTTGCTATTTGTGTTGAGTAAACAGATTTTTATCAAAGTGGCACATTTTGTATTCTGCAGGCAACTGTTCGGATGGTGATAAACTACAAAAAGACCCAGAAAACTATATTAAGAGTCAATCCTCGAGTTCCCCTGGCTGAAATCTTGCCAGCAATTTGTGAGAAATGTGAATTTGACAAAGAGACTACAGTTCTATTGAGAGATGTGCAATCACTGGCCCCTTTGGACTTGTCCAGTTCTCTTAATGATTATGCAATAAGGGAAGTTTATGCAAGAGACACAAAAGGTAAGTACGAAATACCCTTCTGTATATTTGGAGATTTTTTGTGGTTTAAAATATCAACCACAAATGTTTGTTTTACTGTACCTTGCTTTGTGCACGTGTTCTGCACTAAATCTCACACTTGTTGGCTCTACAGGACAATCTGCTTCTCCCGTGTGTCCAGCCTCACCATCTCATTCAGGTTGTTAACAGTTTGTAAACTGTATGATTTATATCAACAAAGCTGGAAAGTTTCTGACTAAGACTTATCTTACAATTTGTTTTTTCCAGGAGCAGTTACGCCAGGCAAAGATAAAGATCAGAAAGAAAAAGAAAACAAAGGCCTCTTCAGCGTGTTTAGAAAAAGCAAGAAAAAATCTGACCAGGTATACATGTGGTTTTTTGTTTTTTTTTAGTAACGCAGTAACATTTCATTGTTGCACATACTGTACTGCATTGAGGTTTGACGTTCAGCTCATGCAAAGATGTAACTGTATCAGAAAGTAAATTGAAATGTTCGGAGGGAGGTTTGTGTACTTAGGTTTGTCATTGGTTGACGTCCACTATGTTGTTTGGGAACAGTCCTCTTATCATGTTCTGATTGGGTGTTTGTTCTTTAAAGGCAACGACAGCCAGCGCCCCAGCTTCTCCGGTGCTTGTGAGCAAGCCTCGACCGCTCAGCATGGCCTTGCCTAGCTCAAACTCGTCTCCGCTCACATCCTCCACAAGCCCCACTGATGTGCCTAAGAAGAGACGTGCACCTCAGCCCCCAATCCTTGTGTCTCAGAGCTGCCCCTCGGAGTTCAGCACTCGCCAGAGACTCAACTCTGAACCTAATGCCCAACTGGACAGTGACCAGGTGAGTGAACTCTGACATCTCCATAGCTCTGAATACTTCGTTGTAATGCTAGAATTGCAGTCATATGATTTCTGTGTGTAGGTGCATTGATAATATAACTTAATTAAGTCTTGTTATGTAGATGGCTGGTTTAAGTCGGGGGTCCTCAGCAGAGTCTTCACTGAAGAGAACCAAACGCAAGGCTCCTCCACCCCCTACATCCCCTAGTGTTGTTGTCCAAGAAACAGAACCTCTAGATGAAAATTTGCAAGGTTTGTCTTTGTTTATGTTTGTGTCTATTTATCCATGTCTCAGATCCAAGGATTCATTGGTCACTCATGCAGTGGGCTGCAGGGTTTATTTCTGTTATACATTTAGTTTTACTGCTGCATTGGAAATAAAATATTATTTGTTGTGTGATGTTTTGGTATGTGTACTTTGGCCTCAAAGACAAATATATACTGTATGTCTTTTCAAACTATGCAGCCTGATTCTACAATGTTTGCTTTTTGTGACTCTTGTTCCCCCTAGTGGTCATTATTTAACAGTGGCCCATATTTAACACATTGCATCCCTGTTAGGACCTTAGGTTCATGTGAAGAATGAGACACATTAATCTAAATAGGTTTTATGTTTGACCATACAGATCCTGCTTCATCTGTGAATAAGAATTTGTACTGCACTGGTTCTACTAACATGTTTTCTTAACTGCTTCTCTCATTCATTTAGTCCTCAAGCACTTGAGCTTTGTCTTTGCCTGTGTTTGTCTCCATCTGCTCTCTTCCTATTGTGTTTACATGTATTGACTTACTTGAGTCAAACTTTTTAGTATTTTGTCAACTTTTTCAAAATGTAGACTCCTGTCATCAAATCAAAACCATTGAGTCAAAACCAAGTTATTAGGATCTGTGAAACATCTTTATCAAAAATCAAAACTACAATCACATGCAGATTGAGTAAATATTATATCTTAAAAGCCATTTTTTTTGCTACATTCCAAATTACTACAGTATGTGCTCTAAATTCCTTGGAATTTTCCCTTGGTTTAGTTTAGTTAAATCGCTTTGGACTTACTTTCCTGTAATTGTCTAGACACATCTGGCCCTCATTGTATTGTCCTATGATGGAAGTTCCACCCGTCCTGTACACAAAGCAACTTAAAGCAAAATACAAGAATACTGAAAGTGTAAACCAAGGTCTTAAAAACAAACACAGCCAGTTTACTTTGGTTTACATTACTGAAGTGATAAAGAAAGGAGACAGTAGTTCACCCAAATTAAAACGCATATTTTCTCACTTTCTGTGGGTGGTATCTAGCCATGCATATCTCTGCCACCACCGTGATACAACAGAGGTAAGTAGAAGTTTGTATTTGATATTCACAGCACTGAAATTGCATTGCAGAAAAAATTTAATTTCTCTGGACAATCTACAGACATCACTGTCAACAGTTTTTATTAGGACATCTTCTATCCACAGCAGGACAGTGTGTCCAGAATTTAAAAAATTGTTTCTCATCGACTTAATTTGTAGATTTCTTTCTTGTCTTCTCTCCTTTTGAATTACTATCTGTATGCCTCTGTGCCTTTCTTTTTCTTGTTTTCTTTACATGCTTGTACTTTTTCAGCGCTGTTGCATCATACAATTTTGCAACTCATTTGCTACCCATGGTCCCTTCACTAACAACATATCTCCCAGATCTCATTAACAAAAAGTGTAATCTCAGACTTTTTACAACTGCTGTCTGCTGTATACGCCATTATTTCCTTCCTCCCATTGCTCTTGGTTTTTGATTTTTTCAGACACTGAAGTTTACAGAGAAAGATAACTTCCTGTGTTGTTTCCCCAACAGACCAGTTCTGCTCAGTAGATACAGAGATCACAGGCTGGGAATAGTGAGAAGCTGCAGCTTTGTTTAAGTAGCCTTGAAATTCCTTTTGCTCTCTGCTCCTCTGAGCTGCACATCCTTGAAATGCTAAATTAAGAACCAGACAAGGGAGAATGAAATGTAAAATATTATTAAGTTGAATTCATTCATCAGAAGAACCTTTTTTTATTGGAAAGAGTGAATGTGTTTACCCATGAGTACTGTGATAAATATGTCAGATGGTTAGTTTCTCATGCTTTTGGTGGGAAAATTGGACTTTTGTCAATTGAATCAAGAAATGTATGCAGTCATAGTTGTTTTCATATGAACAATTGTTTTTCCTTTGACAGATTTAATGTGATGTTGGATAGTCCACTGATCCTCTAGCAACACTTTCCTTGTAATGCCATTTTAGGCACTGCAAATGTCTATGATTTTGACCATCTCTGTGATGTTGTTTTACAGGCAGTGCAGCTGCTAACACACTGGAGGAGATCATGGAACAAGAGGAGACAACTGCATCTATAATGTCTGCAACTGCTAGCGATGCCCAGGAAGAGGACGGCAGGCTCAGCTTGTCAGCTGATGTTTCATTGCATTCCCCGTCCCCAGATCCTGAGATACTCAGCACAATTTCCATGGAAGACAGTGGGGAAGATCAGTCCCGTGATCTATCCTCAGATGGCAAGTACGAACTCTAGTAAGACTTCTCAAGGCTGAGTCATGTTTTTACATTTAGTATTAGCAATACTCTTAATTGCTCTCTGCATGCTTGATTCTTACAGTCAGCTGCAGAGCACAGTGAATGATTCTGCAACTCTGAGTGATATGAGGACAACTGCTGGCATGGACTCATCTGAACTGGCAGATACTAGTGGGTTTGCACTTTGATATTAGTTGTGGTTGGTGGATTTTGCTTCTCAAAGAAAGTCAACACATCTGTCTCACATGACAAATGTTCTTTTATATACAGATAGTGATCCATGTCAAGTTGAAAACGTAAGCCAACAGCCCATCTGTGAAGAGTCTACAACTGAAAGTGTCGAAGGTGATTGCACTACTGTACCCAGTGGCCTCCCTCTCTCACTGCCCCAGCCTGTAATGCTGGATGCAGAAGCACAGGCCTCTGCTCAGGCAAACACTGAAACCCTCGGGGAGCAGACTGACAGGTTGGAGAGCCCAGTGGCCACCAGCACATCATGCCCCACTGGAGAGGATGCTCAGGTGCAAACAGATGTCACACCACTCCCTGTGCCGCCAGAACAAAACGTGGACCAAGTTCCTTCCTCAGATAATGTGCCTGGCTTAGAATCAGCAGGGAAAAGAGATATGGCCACTTTGACTGAGGAACTGGACCCTGCTGACCTCAAACAAGCCTTACTCCACACCTCAGAGACCTCACCATGCCAAGACTCAGCACCATGTACCCCTCCCACAACAAAGGCACCAACTATTTATGCCACAGACTCTGAGCCAAAGCCCAAGCCTTCCAACGAGTTGACAAGGGACTACATCCCCAAAGTGGGGATGACAACGTATACTATCGTGCCCCAGAAAACTCTGGAGAAACTGAGATATTTTGAAGTTGCACTGACACTGGAGACGCCTCCAGAAGAGGGACTTAACATTGGTTCTCTTCAGTTGGAGGAGTGCACAGCACCCAGGGAACAGACAGAGGTCTCAAAGGAAAAAAGTGAGCTGCACTCTAAAATACCCAGGGAAGAGTTACTGACTAGCACTACTACTACCCAAGGCACTGCTAATGGAAGTATACCTGAATCCAATCATTCCTCATCACCAGTAAGTTTACCTAAAGCAGATGACAAGATCTCATCCCCGACTAATGAGGCATCTAAAGCAGACTCACCAGCAGAGGTCAAGGAGATGAAAATTCCACCCGCAACTAAACCCAAGCCTGGTTCTTTCCGCTTGGCAAAGCACAAAAAAGCACCTGGGCATTATGTAACTTCAGCAGCAGAGAAGAGTCTCAGTGCCAGTCCTGGCTCTGGCCAGATGGAGGCTCAAGGAAGTGCAGAGAGAGCAAAGTTACCACCCCCTCCCCTTCCACCTCCTGTGCAGTGGCAAGATGAGACAACAGAGGCCACTAATGTTGAGCTGAGCCATAAGGAGGATGACAAGAATGTAGCTGTCATGCGATTTACTAGGCAAAGCAGTTTGCCATCTAAAGAGCCAAGCTTAGGGTTAAGTTTGGAGAAATTAAGGAGCTTTGCGGCCCCCAGACCTTATTCTCCCGCGACCCCATCCCGCTTCGCCCAGGCAGTGTCCTCTGCTGTGAAAAGAAGCCAATCCTTATCCCATAGGCCAAAGTTGCCTCAGTCGCCTGTGTCACCACCCTTCTCTCCAATTACAAGTCGGTCACCGGTCATAGAGTCAAAAGGATTATTTAAGTTTAAGGTGAGTCACCAGAGCTTTAAATGTAAAAGCATACTTACATTTAAATATATAGATAAAGATGAAAGCAGCAAAAGACTTGAGATCACTTGCATTGCAAATGGTCATATGTTTTTTATAGTATGCTGGGTTGGAACATTGCACTCTGCACTGCTGATCGAAGCAATTATTTGGTTTTCCCCTAAAAGCCGAATATAGAACTGGACAACAGTGCCACTTGTCCCACTACTGTTTTAGTTTTTACCAACGAAAACCTCTTTTGCAACTGAACTGTGGTTGCGAAATAGTTTATCATAGTTCCTGTGACAGTCTAACCCATTAGAGACTAATGTCTCTAATGGGTTGGACTTATCTTATTAGAAAATAATAAAAGACAGACAGGAAATAATAATACTGGATGTACTATATAAATAATACTAAATGGCAGTGGGGACACAAAGGAAATGAGGGGCATTATCTGCTGACATTTTCTAACTGAACAACAATTCAACCACTTTTTTAACTTTTATTTCTGCAGTGTATACTGCACAGAAGAGATAATGAAGGCAACATACCACATAACTCATCACTATCTGAGCTTTAGGGATGGTGTGAGGGCAAAGTAAGTCTGTGTAGAATGAAAACAGAATTAGATGTTCCAATATGATTTCTTAAATTATAAACCTGTAAACCTGTGACGTTGCCTGTCACCCATGGTCTGCATATACATATCTCTATATGATATGCATTTACAATAAAAAGGGTGAGTTGTTCTATCAAATATGAACAAATAGACCTCACTATTCACCTTGTGCTATTGTACTCCATGAAAGTTCAACAATATATTAGATGCAGTTTTCTCTTAATCAAATAGTACTTAAATACACGCAATATTTTAAGTTCAAAATAATCACAATACATCCTATGCAATGTCCCATGCTTTATTTCTGTATTGAAAAGGTCATCTATTTTCATCAAACTGGCATCATGTTCATGGATGTAGTTTCATATTATGTTGTGTGGAGACAATCCTTTTTTCCCTAAAAACAAAATGTTCCTGTTGTTCACCCTCACCTTAAACATATTGGCCTGTAGAGATACTATTTCAGTGTTAATAGAATCTAATGACATCATTTGCTGTGTTTACTTTTGTTGGAGTCAGTAGTTGTTTTACAGGCTTTTGAAATACCTATAAAAAGATACTGGAGTTTTCTTTTCTTTTTTCTTTTTGCCTAGCACAGTAAGTTTTTGGTGATTGCAAGCATTGTGTCTCTTTTTTAACACCACAGGAAGATGAAAACAGAGAGGCGGATAGTGACAAAGGCTCCACTCTGCAGGGAGTAGAGGGTGAACCACCGGCCTGTAGTGGGGTTGTTCAAATGGAAGGAGAGAGAAATCCATAGAAGTGCCTTAATTCTTCTGACAATATATCATCTACTGTAAGCAACCACATTGAAGTATAATATACAAATGTTTGCACAACACTTGCATGAACCTTTTTTTTAATTTTTTCTCTTCCAGGAGGAGCTTATCCTGTCTACTTTGAGTTCTCCAGCATCCTTCACCCCATGACACAGGAGAAGAAACTGTCTTTTGTTTTACCTCTTTTGTTTGTCTCCAACAATGTACATAAAATTATGTATTTTGATAATTAATAATTGCTGTATTTTGTCTTATTCTCTCACATCATTAAGTAATACCCCTGGCTGACCTGCATATTTTAATGCTTTTCTTTTATTTTGTGTGGTGACTATCTTGCATTTAATGCATTACTGTTGTGAGTGAATAAGAATGGTAAATGAGAACAATTCTATAAATTATTAGACTGATTTCCTGAGTTGTAATATTATTGGGTTTATCCAGAAAATGTCTAAATAATACTGTATGTGTAGGACAGACCAGGTCTCACCTATGGTACTTAATGCTTCCTATATACATCAAATCTATATTTAAGTTACAGAGTTTTGATTAAGCTATATGCAGAAATACACTGACCTGTACAGTACACCTGTTGTCCTTGTTAAGCAGTGTTATGAATAAAGCTTTTATCATTCCAGTTGCCCTCATTAAACTCATTGCTTTCAGTAGATGCATTAATAACGTAGACAGTTTTTCCCCTCCTGCATAAACTGCTGAAATCGGACCCCGTTGAATATAGCCTGTTGTGCTCAGCAAGGTCCAGGTAAAACGTGATGTGACGCAATGCACGTTACAGTAGAGCACCTGTGCTGCACGTGAGAACACACACACACACACACACAGGTTCATTCCCCGCTGGGGCAGCGATATGAAGACTGGGGTGCAAGGCAACAATGGGAAACTGCATTTAAAGAGGCACAAGGTAAGAACAGTTATACAAGTCGACATCAGGCTTTTCATGTCGAACAGGTAACGGACCTGTAAACGGAGCAGGAAGGACCGTGCGACGGACACCTTCACTATGTTCCGTGCATTTTTACTTCTTAGGTTGTTGAACAACTTACCTTGATTGCATTGTATTGTATTGAAGGCCGTATAAATCTTTAAACAACCTTTAATGAAATGCGATTCGCAGGTTCACGGCCCGATTAAAGTCATAAAGTGTCAGAAAAAAAGGGGACAGTAAACTTCCCTGACGTTGATATTTGAGGAGTTACTCGTGGCGATGGCAGGTAACGGTTGAACTCTAACGCATTTTTAATGAAGTGATAAAAGGCAGGTGAGCAGACCTGTCCAACCTGCAGGCTATTGATATGTAACCTATTAAAGTTAAGCATTTATTGTTCCCATTAAAAGCTTATTTAGCGAGTGTTACCATCACCTAACCGCTCATCATTCCTACCGAGTACCGTGAGATGTATGCTAGCAAAATATCTCAACGTAACCACGTCAAAGTCAAGTGTTACGTTCGTAAAGCAACTTCAGTGAAGGTTTGCTATTAATTTTCGTCAACGTTTAAATAACTTAATTCACAGGCTACACTTTGTGTATTCCATGTAGCCTAAAATAGAGATAAGTACAACTAAATTACAAGAATGTTTGGATAAATTACTTCTGGATCATTGTAGATTTTAAAGAATAAAACAAATCTTAATAACATTAAAGGGGAAAAAAAATGTTGCTAAACCAAATGGCATTGTATATGGCTTTACACTCCATAAAATCCAACATAATTATGGACATGGACAGACAGTAGAGGAGATGTGCACACAGCCAGTAGCAGAAAAGGCATTGGTACAGTCCACAATCTGTGGACATTTTCAGCATTTTGGAAAACAATAATTCTGTATAGGACAGCTGTCCTTGCTTCTCCACTGCTTTTTATAACATGCCAGAAATGACATAATGAATTCAAGTGAGAAATGGCAGTTAGTGGCGGCAATAAAGCCTACTCAGAATATACAAATGTGTTCTTGTAAGGGGCGTGAAATGAATCCCTAGTGTCCCACATTATGAATAGGCTAGGGTGGATTTTGCCTGTAAAGATGTTACAACAAATCAAGTGTTTAACAACCACCCACATCATGTTGTGCCCAACAGCTGCTATGCCTCACTCCATGCATTCCACATAAGCCAACACACGTGCAGTGCACAAATGTAGTAACCATTTCATTAGGCAGATCGAGCTGAACTGGACAGCTGTTCTTAAGCATGGAAGTCAGATTTTGTCTGAGTCATAGGTGCTCAGATAACACTAAGACCCCTCTTAGCTGAAGTCAACGCAAGCAACAATATAACAACAAACAACTGGATCAACCCAGGGTTTGAAACTCTCCTTCAAATTACAGTTTACCAAGCAATTCCCATGACGGAAGTTAACAGGAGACATTTCCTTCTAGCCCCCTGCAGGGAACGCTTTATAGACATGTGTTTGTCATTCCTCTGACAGCACTTCTTAGTTCTCGACATGCGGCAGGGACAATTTCAATTACAGCTATGCTGCCCAGAATGACTTGAACCATCTAGAGCATCCTGGTAATAGGATGGGCAGGCAGGGAGAAAACAAAGGTTATGATATTGTAACCCTAATTCTGTAAGCATAGGCGGAGCCATCTACTGGACTCTATGGGTAATACTCCCCTCCAATCACATGCATGCAATAGCCCACTGAAATTTGCATGTATGTAGCTGGACAATCAGGACACGTGTGTGCCTTGCACAATACAAAAGCAGCGTCTCACTGCTGTTCACAATCTGAAACCACTTCAGCAGACGGGGTAGGAGCAGCAGTGTCCATAGTTAGAAGGGTCCGCCTGTGCTTACAGAACTAGGGGTTACGATATCGTAACCTTTGTTCTGTCTCACACAGGCCCCACTCTCTACTGGACTCTATGGGTACAGCCGGTGGAGTCCAATGAATGTTTGCCCCATCGCAACATGTCATCAAGGCAAGTTTATTTGTGTAGCACATTTCAACAACAGGGCAATTCAAAGTGCTTTACATAGAGCATAGAAGGCATCAAGACAGAATATAAAAGCAACACAAGGCAATATAAAAAGACAATTTAAAAATACAATTTAAAAAGTGTTAATTGGAAATAAAAAGAAGCTAAAATCAGACTCACTGAGCCTGACCAGCCATAGGTTAGTCGTTGCGGCCCTCCTACTACTTTATAATCCTAGCTGCTTAAGCGGAGCAGTATGGGGCCCAACCCATTCCAGTTAACATGGACCTGAGCTGTGTGAAAACATGGCCTGACCTTGGAGGGGTCATAGGTCATGCACCAAACACCCTGCACACCCCATTCCTTGAGTCATCTTGGATCACGGGAGAATGCAGGCGTATAATTGCCCAGGGGGAGTCAGGTGTACTACAGCTGACACTCACACCACCCTTGTCACAAGTCCAGAGTCGCATCTGTGAGCACGGACCTTGAAAAGGAGCCTGTCATGTCCAAGAGATAGAAGCAATGAATGAACAAGGGTAGACCAGGATGCTGCTGTACATATGTGCAATGCACTTGGACCACGGGGAGTGGGGGGGCCTTACCAGACCACATGTGGATCCTGTGTAAGATAGAACAGGGTCATCAGTCACAGGGTGCCCTGGTAGAGCCAGTTGAGCCTGGGCATGCATAGAGTGTAAGCAAATATCCTGTGCTGCTCTCTGAGTTGAAGCTTTTTAGTGCTGGACATTGTTCTTTTCTCTTCAGAGCTAATAGAGGAATGGGTGCTGCTTTAGAAGTGTTTTTTTTTTTGTTTACAATGCTGGTGTGAGGGACATGACGATCCAAACAGCCCTCATAGTGACAATGGGGCAACCAAGCAGATCTTCAGTGTCCCTGTGTTGAGGGGCAATTGCGCAACGTTGGCCACACAGCTGATGAGGTTGCTGCTCCCAAGATCCATCCTCTTAGCTGATAGAGAAGTCTTACCTGTTGTTACAGCTGTGATAGGGACACTCCCAACAGCCCCAGGTTGTTGGCCACCATTGCCAACTGGTTAGCAGGGTGGAATATCCAGTTTCCTCCATCTCCTTGTACCTCTGCAGATGGATGGCCCTTCTAACCCCCTGCAGGATGGCCTCATTATGGGTGAGGCGGAGGCTGTCAGACTGGAGCAAAGCAATTAAGTATGGATTAGATGCTGTTACACTCCCTCAGCGTTTGCACGAAAACTGTATTTCAGAACAATAGTGGAAACACTTTCTTCACTACTATCACCTTAATGCAGACAAACCTGGCAGTCAGCATTCTTGCAGGCAAAGTGGCAACAAAACTGAAAAAATACATAAATCAATCAAATTTAAGCTCCTAAAAATATAACATTCTATTATAGATAAATATAAAATTATCTATCATTAATTAATACATTTTTGCATAATTTGCAGACAGAATAATGTAGTTTAATAATTAATTGCTACATTTAGTGATTATTGTGCCAAAGTTTTCCAAAAAATCCTATGTTGTAAAACCAAAATTCTTGACAGTACAAAATCATCAAAATAAAACTATCCAAGTGGTCCATTAGCCAAGACCTGACAACTTTCTATCTTTTTCTTTTGCACTGCATTACACTACAGCATGTGTATGGATGTCCAATGTAGCACAAACTATTAAAAAAGACACTGTTGAGTGGACAAGGACAGTCAATAATCCGTCATCAATATGAGGGGATGAATTTCGTAGTTTGTGGTGCAAATGATTGCAGTAAGAGCTAAAACAAATAAACTTGCCTATCTATCAGTTAGTCAGGCAGTTTTTTTTTCCCTTAGCAATAACTCTTAGCAACCATTCTTACACTTTCTCAAAAACTGTGTCTTACAGTTATGTGAGACACTGTGTTATTAAGTCCCTAAAATAGATTTGGCGTTCATCCTACACCAACGTAATTAGCATTTGCATTGACTGATACCAAAAGAATGTGTTCCAGGCTATGGGTTATTTCTGGCCCTCTCATACTGCCTGGGGGTTCTTGTCCTTCTGTCAGTCCACTGTGGGATCTCCACAGAACCATTTGTCTGCCCCCATCCCCTTCTGCTCTCCACCCTCCAAAATTAACCTCGATAAACTAATACTGATAGTGCTGGTTTTACCTCATAACCTCAAATTGGCTGTGTGCTGCTCTTTATCGGAGGTGGGCAAGTTAAGCAGACATACTGTAAGTCTGCCAGACCAACGAGTTAGTCATCCTCAAAGTCTTTTTCTCTTTAATGGACTCATTGTTGCCCCTTGTGGGATGTTGAGGAGAAAAACACCCACTACGACTGTGGTTATCACTAACTGTCAAGTACTAGTGGGTGTTGTAAGCTCCTGGCCTCAGGGGGCAGTAATGACCCCATTATGGTTTGGCGCACCAGAATGAGGCGAAGAAGACGGTGAACTCGAAAACTTTCCAGTTCCCAGCTACAAACTTTTTGAACTTCAAAAGTAAAACTCTGCCACACAAGTGATATATTTTCATGAAGGTGAAATTCATGGGATCCTTTTTTCTAGCCAGTGCTAGGACAAACGCCGTTTCAATTTTCTCAAGGAACTGGTCTATTTTTTTGCGTCTGTGCTTGTTTGTGCAATTTCCTGTCTCCAAATTAAAGTGTTTGCACTGAGGTGAGGAGAGTCGCTGCTGGGACTGTTTTTATGCTGTTGATTTTATACCGAAGATTTAAACAATAATATCATCCACATGAGCATAATCTGGTGACAAATACAACTCAATACTGATTTTTCTGTTTGATGAGCGAGTTTCCCACAACAACTTGTAGAATGTTGGGTCTTTGCAATGCAGTGAGGCGTGAGTAATTTTATGCATGTCACAGCAGCTGTAAATTCATTAATAATTTAAATCTGTGGACATGGGACAAGATCAGTTGGATTTAACAGTAATTAATAAGCTAACATTTTCTAAACATCAGACTGGAAGTTATTAATCCCAAATTCCAAGATTAATAGTAAAATAAATTGGAGTAACAGGGCTGTCCTAAGTCCAAAGTTCTCTGGAGAATCGAATATTTTTTTGTTTCATATTAAGAGGATTACTGTAGAACAGTGAATTTTCCATTTTGCCACTTGCAACCACGTCTCGGTTGCATTTTTCTAAAAACTACCTAACAGATCTCCAAACCCTATTTTTTTGGTTTAAAGATATGCGGATGGTTTGATTTTATTCCATTGGATAAATATGGACCAATATTTAGCATATGAACTCAGTTAGGCTATGTACATTGATATAAATTAGTATTTTCAAATATGCAGAAGAGGAGCAGAACTGCAGAGTTTCAATGTGTTAGCAGTTGTCAGTTTGCAAAACTACAACCGTTGCACCCAGTTTGCACCAATGCCTGTGGTCAACAAAATGCAAAAACGTGCTGGTCATGCCTACGTGCATTTGCACCCAGAGATTTTGCTTGTGTTTATGTCTGCTGCCTCTTTTTGGAAAATAGAGCCCATGGTCTTTAATCATTCCGAGGTGCAATGTTGTAGTATTATTTGAAAGTAAAAACAACTGGGTATTGACCACGGCACCAGCCTGTCATATTTACCAAAGTAATCAAGTTAGCCTGTCCTCTGTTAATGTAGTGAGGTATTGAGTTAACCCTATGCTGCCTGTTAGTCTGAGTCTCCAGTAGTCTGTCCTCCCCTGGTCAGACTCTGTTACACATTACCTTTCAGAAAGATGTTATCATCCCAACCATCCCCCTCATGGAGCCTGTCACTGGATGACACAGCCCACAACACAACCAATCTGCTGGGCTGGCTACTCTGTACAACCTCATGCCTTCTGCAGTGTACTAAGTTTAAAGTGCAATTTGGATCCCTGTGCGAAGTCCATGACAAAAGAACATTTGGTTTTATAGTGCAGGCAGCCCTTCCAGATTCATTACTGAGTTAAAGACACCCTTTTTTTGTGTCTTTAGCGTGCTCATTTCCTGACTTTTAGGTTGCACAGGGAACTATATAAAAAAACAAAAACAAAAGAAGGAAAATTAAAGCAACAACACTAAGAAAAGACTTGCTAAAAGGCGGCTGAACTAATTTGTTTATTATTAATACGCTACTGTGTCAGAGCAAGGATGACTGTTTTGGGAGTCATTGCGTTAAAAATATCTTTATTGTGGTGGATCATGTTTGGGTAGGAGGGATCGTTTTGCCCCACTGAGCCAGCCTCGCGGGCAGCAGATGAGCCAGAGAGACTTGTGTGTGTACAGTATGTGTGTGCTCTGCTGAGCTGTGAGCAGAGGAGCCCCGCCAGCCAGCTTGCTCTAACTGTGGACTGCACACACTCCAGTCCAACAGCTCGCCTCTTCTCTCTACTCCAGATGATGCCTTGGATTTAGCCGGCCCACATGAGTGATATGAATAACGCACTGGACGAAATACACACTTCTGGAAGCCTTGGAGAGAAAGCAGAGATTTTTCAGAGTGGCAAGGGTAATGTGAGTGGCTTCTCCAACCCAGCTCTCATCCCTTTGCGAGCTCCTTTACTAACACCAAATGCCCAGAAGACCAGGACTACGCTCTGCAAGGGGAACAGGTATGACATTTTTTCTGTTACACTTGCATTCAGTCACACCGTTCTGTTTAGAGGACTCAATTCATTCAAATTCAATTGGACTAAAACTGAAAGTAGTGTTTTATACTCTACACTTTACAATGTGAGCTGCGCTGCAAAAGAATAGTACACCGTTTGCAGTAGCGAGACACAGAAGTCTATTTGAGAGCTGTTGTCTAGACTTTGTACCTGTGAGCACAATTTGCTCGACCCATAGGCAGCTGTCACCTGTTAGTTTGTGGGAGATAATTAGTAACTCAGTAACTGCTGTGTTTACAAAGCAGTGAAGAAAGCGTTAGTCAGAGAACTGAGGCCCTCTCATCTGCACGTGTGCTGAAATCTAAGTCTTAGCTTATGATGATACTGGAATATGATGTAAAAAAAACAAAACACCAAAATGTAAAAACAGCGCTTTAATCATATACAGTGAGACAAAATTATGTCATTGCCAACAGCCTGTTAAACCGTTTTTTTTTGTTTTTTTTATAACAAAACATGTATTCTTTCTGGCATTTGGCATTTTCCAAACATGAGATAAAAGGTGACCAACCAAAATGTTTGTTTTCCAATGGCAACTTCTCTAGGGTGCATAGGTCTTTTATCTCTGCCTACTTCGCAGTGCATTTTGAAACTGTCCCTGTGAACCACACCTGTTCTGCACTTACTGTATACTAACAAAAAAAGTAGAATGAGTTTTTAAAGTAAAGTACAAAACATCCATCCTGGCTACTGCTTGCTTGCCAAACATTTGCGGAAACAAATGCTGCATCCTTCAACAGTTCAAGCGCTGACTCTGTCTGTTAGCCACTACAGTATTTTATAGAGGTGAAATGAGGGGCTGCTCACATGTGCATTATCTGCCATCTTATCAAAAGCCTGTTGAGTGAGGGTATCGTCTGTTAGTTGACAGCAGGAGGGGTTCATGTAGAGACAGCATTGTGTTTCTTTCAGGTCATGTTGATTTGTTTAATCACCTTCATCATTTATATTCCCAATCCGATTGACTTTAACAGGCTAATAGGGAGACAAGTGCTCCATTTGTTTGTATTGATCTTTTTAAAAGCTTGATTTTGACCAAACACTTCACTGACTCTGCCGTATACAGTGAGTAATAACTCCAAGACACCATGTAAACATTTAATGGCTTCATCTTACATTACATCTAATGGAGATATTCTAGATGTGCACACATTTCCCCGATTCTCTTATAGCATTTAACTTATGGTTACTGGTGGTTTTGAAAGTGTAAGAGTCTAACTCTTATCTCTTTTTCTTAGTGGTTGGTATTAATAAACATTTCATGCAGTGTCTGTTTTTTTCTTTCTTTTTTTTTGTCCTTCAGGAGCAATAAAGAGGGGGAGGAGTCATTCTCTTCACCTGTTCCAAACCCCTTTCCTGAACTTATCCCCTCAACTCTCTCCCCCCTCGTCTCTGAATGTTTATTACCATGGACCAAAAGTAGTGCAACTCAGGTGAGTGTTCCATTTCCACCACTCGAGGATGTTTGTGACACAAAGAGGTATATTATTTAAAAAAAAAAAAAAAAAAAAAAAAAGGCCTCCGTTGTAACCTTTTCCATATGCTACCCCAGGCAGCATCGTCATGCTAACTTTAATTGGAACAAGCGCCAGAAAAACAACTGCAGGATATATTTAAATTTAAATAAATGCATAGTTACATGATGTTTGGCTCGTGATTTGTTTGAAACTTCAGGGCATATGAATGGTCTAACCAGTTGTGCGAGTATGGAAATTAGTTTCAGTGAAGTGATAAAAATGCTGTGTCAGCACACTCTGACAATCCACACACACAATGTTATTGCCTTTGAGATCCTAGGTTTATACCTGCATACAATAACAACCAAACAATATAAAAATGTGTTTTGTATGTGATGACTGATATCATGTGTAGATGTTGCATTTGAAATTTGATTATAACTATGGTTTACCTTAGAAATACCTGGCTCACTGCCCAACAGCCACTCTTGTACGTTTGTTTTAGTACAGGGTGTGTGATTTGAAATGTACCCAATGTGTGGATATACCTGCTAGTGCTGGAAAGGTTTACACTCCAGTTTTGTGTATGAGGATTTATTTTTATATATTACTTTTTTTTTTTACTTTTATCACCAATTACTTGTGACAGAACACACAAATTATAGTCTTTAATATATTGTATTTTTTCCTAACTTATAAGAAGATTGATTTACTACTATTAGGGCATTTACCCAGCTATTATTACTTGTCCCTTCAGTGTAATAATCAGTGTAGAAAGATTTTTTTTTTTTTTTTTTTTTAAAAACATGGCCACAAGAGAGAAGCATGTGACATAAATTCTCATAGTATCTATGTATATAAAGAAACACTCAGTCCCATTACAGTCAATAGTGATACCACAAATAAACATCTGGAGAGAAAGAAGGGAAAATAAATAAAAATAGCAAACTTAGAAAAAAAAATGAAAATAAGTATCACAGCTTATACCCCTGAAATGTTTGCTAAGATCTCCTGATTTAGGACGATAGATCAAAAACAAAAACAAAAACTTTAATGCACAAACAAAATGCAGGTGATACACAGATGACTCGTGATCAAAGATTGCTTACTTTATTTCCTTCTCTTTTTTAACCAATAAATGCAAGTCAGAGGAAACTGTAGTATTATGCACAGAAAAAATTATTTCTTTGATTTGACCCTTTGTGTGATCTGTAGTTGATTTGTACATTTATACAGAACTCACTGCCACATTCTAAAAAGAGAGCACATTCATTATGTTGAGAGCCTAACAATTATGGGTCTGCTTCAAAAGTGCATGGGTTTCAAAATGGATTTTTGTCTATACATTTTCCAGGGCTGTTAAATTAGTCTGGTTTGTCAACCACTAAATATTTCCTGGATGCGGATCCCTATACTGTATGCTGAAGTTGATTTCAGGTTTTTCAGTATCTTTGCGGTGTGTCCATGTGTATAAATGTGTGTATTTTTGTGTGCATGTGTAGCAGCAGGGGGCAGCTCAAAGCAATGACTCATAGGAAAGCTTGAAATTACAGAGCTCAGCAGCTACCAAGGACTATCAGCAGTATTAGACCTCTCTTTGCTCATGTGTTGCTTTCAAGCTGAGAATGAGAACACAAAATATACGTCCAGAAAGTTGTGTTTTCTACTTTTTTATGAGACTTCCATTGTACTGAACAATAAGGTATATAATTTAATTATCATAGGAGAGAAATCAAATTGGTATTTGTTCCTCTACATGTATTGCAGTAATATTGCTTGGTTGTCTCACACTGGAGTGTCTCCACTTGATATGCAAAGTCTAAAATGAGCCCTTCTACTCTATTCCCTCCTCACTCAACTCAGGATTCTTCAGAAAATTACAGAATGATTGCCAGTTCTCTTTTGCTCTCACCACTCTATTGTGAAGTCAGGTCAGGGATTTGCACGGATTTGGCATTTTCTTTGATAAGTGCGAGAATAATCCTCAAGTTTCTCAGTGAAGGAGCAAAATGACACCCAGTTGACCTTAACTCTGCAACAATGTGGCTTCCTTGTTAGCAAATCTTAAAGTGATCCTTATGTATCTCACTGATGAGGCTTGTGCCTGCACCTCATGGGCTTGACAGCCTCTCAGCCTTTTTAGCAGCGGTATTGGGAAGACTATGTCAGACTGAACAGCTGTTTTTGTGTCACAATCCTAATGTCACAGGGTTATGACCTCCTTTCAGTAGCACTCAAGAAACCAGTGACATCATTGCTCCAACTGTGCAGCACTCATCCCCTCACCCACCCTTCCATCTTTTTTTTTTTTTAAAAGGAAAATTGTCTATTGAGCTTCTTTTTGGGTAGTAATTTTCTCATCAGTTACAATTATGTGAACATAATAATCTTCTACAAGGGACAGGCTTAGATTATAAAATGAGCAGGCTAGGAAAATGGCAGTTGCGTCTGTCGCTGTGGTATCTCAGTGTCTAGCTGACCATGTTTTTGTTTTACTGCAGTTGATTTGAATGGCTTGGCTGAATTGTGGCGAGCCCTTTGCTTGACATTGCTTTGTTTTACAAAGGATTTAAAGCTGTCACTAGTGCAAAACTGGTTTATCTGAACCCCCTGTTAGCCTTGTGTATGGAGTGTCATGGTCCATTTCCATAACAAAACCACCAAGTCATGACTGCCACATTATGTCAGTGAGAACCCAGGATTTGTTGTCCTCACAACAGCTTCCAAAAAAATCCATTCTTAAATGCATTGTGGCCAGTGTTTTGTCAGGTCAACTTTACATCAACTTTACTTGTTATATATGCATTAAGTTAGGGCAACTATGCTTGTAAAGACAGATCTGTTGGCATAGGGAATACATTAGTATGTGCCCTGTACAACCTCAGCTGTTTCAGACATGCAACTGTGACAGAGCTTACTTTGTGAAATAAAATCATCCTGCACTTTTGAAATTGACCTCAGGAGAAGTGCCCACTGGTAATGCCAAGGGCTTAGCTTCTAAAGTTGATTGCTCAGCTACAGCACTATGTCACTGCAGATCTAACACACACACGTTCCATCATGACATGATGATGCTTGTTTGTAGGACAGAGAAACCTGTCATGCTATCAGGTTGTCATTACACAAACAAATTGCCATGTTTATGCTGTTAATGCAGGCAGTGTAACTTGGTATTAAGTGAAAGATTAGATGCATAACTTTATTAATCTAAACTAGTTTGGTCACCTAACAGACAACATATGGAAAACGTACTGCCAAAACAATAGTAACACCAACACACAAGCACATATCTTCATAATGCAATGGTAGAATAAAGCATTTTTGGGGAGTAGCTGGCACAGATTCCACTCTCCAGGAATATAGTGGGCAGTCATGCTTGGACCCTTACCAAAAACTATAAGCACACAGTCTGTGTCCAGACGGTGTTGAGTGTTCAGTTCAGCCATATGACTCAGAGGAAATGCCTGCCCCTCTAGAGATGTTATTTCAGATGCACCATGTCCATGTTCAGCCTCTCCTCTAGAGCACATGTTACACGGTCCTCTGGGTCACACTTAACAAATATAAAACATTTATTCATGTTCTCTTCATTCAACTACGCTGCCTATTGCAGTATATAAACTGACCAGACAGAGCTGTTCTGATGATGCCATACATTATGTATCATTTGAATTTTACAGACTTCCCCTTGTGTTTAGTGAATCATTGAATCTACAGGGGGTTGGTGTTGTTAGATCATTTATCACATCATTGATTTTGCACAACACACCTTCAGTGATTTTAGAGCCTCAATAATGCAATAGTTCAATGGGAGAATCGGAGGAGTCAGAATCAGAGGAGTCTTGCTCTATAAACTCTGCACATAGCTATCATTCCTTGTGCCTAACAGAGTGTGTGTGTGTGTTATATATAGGCAGTCGTCTGGTGTTAGATGCACGTGCAGCCCCTTATTTCCCTCTATGTCCCAACAGTAATGTGGGATAAAATCATGTTTCTTGTTCTTCTCTGGACAGCTCAGCATTCATCATCTACCTTGCTCTTAAACAGGTTTTGATGCGGGTCTGACAATAATTGGCTTTGAAAGAAAAAAGTGGACAGTGGTTTCCATAAGAACTATAAGATAACTATACAGTTACTGTAGAATTATTAAAGAATTACAAAAATCATATAGAAGATATTGGAAGGTAATGATAAGTTCTGTTCTTTCGCATTTTTTTGCTAAATGAAGAGACCAAGTTAAAGTAGTAAATCCATATAAATAAGACATCTGCATATGAATGCAGAATCTGTAGGCAATGGGACCAAAGTTTGGTACCAGAAGTGTTCTGGTTTCTATTTGAAGTCTGTTTGTAGTCGTTTGTAGAGTAATATTGACCAATCATGTTTGAGCGGGCTTTGGTTGCATGCAGGTAAACAGTCCATGTGGAGAGCAAAAGAAGCAGAACACATCAGCCGAAATGCAATCTTGGAACCCATCAACTGACAATGATTTAGTTTTTTATGAGATTTTTAAATATATTTATCTGCCTTCATATGCATATATCTGTTTATAGAGATTAACCGAAATGTCGTCTTGACCGTCTCAAGTTGCTAATTGGACTGTAAACAACCACCAGCGCACAGAAGAGGAAGTCTTGGCCTGGATATCTGTTATCCGGATATCTGCTGGATACACCAGAAGCCCCAAAATATTGGCCATTGCCCCCAGAGGCTAAATCGTCATCAGACAGATAGCCGATGGGTTCTGAGATTGGTAAATCCAATAAAAGTAACCCCAATTCTTCTGCATTCTTGTTGAGTGCTCAGTGTAAACATTGCTGTGACAATTTTAACTGAACCTCAAGTACAGCTATCTTTAGAAAGTATACAAGACCTGGTATAATTGTATGGTTTAACTGTGATGTGTGGAATGACAGCTGCAGATGCGGGTCTTGTGTAAACAGCAACCACCAGGGATTAAAGTACGAGACTAGTATGATATTAAAACACAGACACACATTGTCAAGGCTGTGTTCACAATTTTCTGATCTTATCATGAGCATGCTAAATACTGTGTGAATGCACATTTAAGTACATTGAGGAGTGACTTGGATTTGGTCAGTCAAACATTTGGTTGTGTGAATGAAAAAGACATTTCTTGAGCTGTTACTGTTTACTCATCCCTTACTCAGCTCCACGCAGGCATCATCCTTCCAAAATTTGGATTTTATGTGTGATTTTTGTCAGTTTCATCATTGCTAGACTTTTTTTTAGTTAAATCATGTGCTTCGGTCTATTCGCTTACTGTTTTTTGTGCGTGTGCATGACAGCTAGTGGTGTTTTTGTATTTTATCTACAGTATACTCTGTGTTTTTCTGTTTAATTTAATCCTAATACTTTAATCCCTGTGTAGGTTTATCCCTAAGATGTAGCCTCTCCCAGGTTAGGTGCCATTTTTACAAGTCCTCCAAAGTAAACAACCAAATACGCATATGTGACCATGCACGCCAATTTTGTAATCTAGCGCCCCTGTTGGCAGTAATCAGCAGGACAACATCATTTGTCTGTGCTTTCCAAGACTGTAAATAATGATGTTCTATGCTGTGACAACACTATAGTTAAGGTATGATTTGGTTTAGGCAGTTTTAGGGAAAGATCATGGTTTGGGTTAAAATGATCATTTTGTTAAGGTTAGAGAAACATGTGGTGTGGTTTAAAGTTACTACTTCCTTAACGTTAGGAGACCTTCGTCATCATGGCTACAATAATAACCATAGGGTTAAGGTTAGGGGACAATTGTAGTTGCGTTTCTAAAAAACTGTTGCGGTTGGAAATGAACAGCCATCTTCTGTGGCCAGGACAGCTGTTGGATTATAGCTGCACCTCCTCCGAATTGGGAAATTTGTCAACATATATGACCTCAACTCAAATGCACCACTGTTTCGGATCATTACTACGTCCACTAGATGGCATCTGTCACTCAAATGTAACTATATGACATTTTTGGGCAACTGACATTACGATCTATTGTGTGGTTTTTCTTGGGAGGACAGTCTTCATTTTTAAGGTACAAAAGTCAGAGGAAAACAAGTCTCTTATAGATAAGTTTGTAACATGACTGACTGCATCCTCACTCTGCAAGATGGGTAGTGATATTTTTAGGTGGGAATAGTGTAAATCCCCCTGCCCAGAGGTGGGTATACTCTTTATACCTGCATATACGCATCACTACACCTCTGGTTGCTGTCTTGATACTTTGACAGAGCCTGCAAAGGGGTCTTGATTGAATCAACCCTGGTCAAGGACAATGTGTCTGGAGCTGGCTTTGTTATGGGAGTTATGGAGACTTTGTTATCATTCTGACTCCATTAATTCCAATTCATTTTAGCTGTGTGATAACTAGCAGCGTCTGCTTGTCTGGGCTCTCACAAGTCAGTGTGCCGTGTTTCTAGATAAACATGAAGCCTGCTGTGGGAGGGTCTTCTTGTCTTGTGTGCTCTCATGAGTTGAAAGGGAGGACAGTGATTGGTGCCAAACTTCCATGTTCAGCGCTCTGAGGTTAAATATGACACGTACTGTATTTGTCTATAAGAAGAGAGGATAAAGCAAATAGAGGCCCATGCATATTTTAAAATACACGGTACCAGATTTTACTTTAGGCTTTTACTTAAAGCTATGTTTTTGTTACACACAAGTTTAGCAATAATATGAGAAACTTCTCTCTCTCTCTGTCTCTCTCTCTCTCTCTCTCTCTCTCTCTCTCTCTCTCTCTCTCTCTCTCTCTCTCTCTCTCTCTCTCTCTCTCTCTCTCTCTCTCTCTCTCTCTCTCTCTCTATATATATATATATATATATATATATATATATATATATATATATATATATATATATGTGTGTGTGTGTGTGTGGATGTGTGTGTATATATATGTGTGTGTGTGTGTGTGTATATATATATATATATATATATATATATATATATATATATTATATATGACTATACCTGTTAAGTCATATACTGTCTGTAATCTACTGTAGATAACTAAATATGTACACATTGTCTTTAAAATTAACCAGATATACAGTATTACTGTAGCAGAGCCAGATGAGTTTGTGTGGTCCTTATCAGACATTTCAGGCTCATTATGATCTGCAACAGCTTCTCTCCTCTACATAAATTAATAGTTTTATTCTAGCCTTATGAAACGGGCTTGTTCCCTCCACAGCATTTTGTATTTTTTGCATATGTTCATACATATCTTGCTCACTCGTTCTGTCATTTGTGAAATGGTTATTAGCATAGTTATAGATGAAATTTATATGTATTGTAATATGTCAAAACAGACAAATTTAAAAGTATATTTTACCTACAATACAGTATATCTGCACACTTCTAAAACTTGGTTTTATTTGACATTTGTCTCTAATCATAAGTACTTTTATGATCAAGACTGAGGCTTGAAAATTGGCTCATCCTGTGAAGGTGGCACATTCATATTCACAATGGCCTCTCTGTCACAAGGCCTCTTTGTCTAATGATACAGTTAAACAGATGTCGGTTGTGATTGTGGCAGCGGGGGTAAGCACTATTTTGGATCTCTCCCTCTGTCTTTCTCTCATACATACACAAGAATCTGTCAGCACAATAACAAAATCACCCAACAGCATGGTAACATTCCAACATTTTTAAGGCAAGTATGCAACATAACTTCTTTTTACATATAAACAGTGATTTGTAAAATTGTGAAATTTGAGTTATGCCCAAATTTGACTCAAATCAGGCAAATTTGAGTACTGGTTGGAAAGTCAGTTCAGGGTTTAGTTCACAATATGTCTTATATTTGCTTCCCTCCTTTACTTGTACCGTTTTTGTCATCTCTTCTCAATCTTTACTGATATAATCTGTCTTCTCTATCACTTGAACCAGGCGTGAGTTCACAACATGAGCCTTGTGAGGAGTCAGTCTTTGGGCATAATGTACAGCATGTTGAAAATATGCATACAGTATGAATGTTTGATTGATGAAATATATCAATATTACATGTCAGAGACTAAAAATAGCTACATGTGTCTGGTTACAAAGTCAGCAAAAACAATCTGATACATGTACTTGCTGGAAAATCCTCAGCTACTTTGCTGCAAGTTTTTATTTTTATCACTGGGCAGAATTTATTCCAAGTGTTTTGCTTTCGCTGACCTTGTATATTTCAAGTCTGTTCACCATGAGAGAATCTTTTTTAAAAACAAAGTTCTTTAGTGGAGCTGCCTTTCTAAAAGGAGAGCTTTTACTTTCCCAAGGACAAAGGAGGAGTTTGTGTTGTGGGGAGGCAACATGATTCATTTTCTCACACTTTCATTGTGAATGATCTCACTGTAACAGGTTTTCTATAGTTTCCAATATACAGTAGTTATCATACAGAAAAAAAGTCTATGTAAATAATTAAATATGAAGCGTCTTCATCATTTGAGCTATAATTTGTAGATTATCCTTATCTGCAGTTACTATGTACGGATATTTTTCACATAGTTAATTGCGCATCTAAGGCAGAAGAATGAATTTCCATGCAAGAAGAGTTACGTTGCCTGCCATCACACCACTTTGTCTGCAAAAGCGGGTAGGACTCTCACATGGATCTCCTCTGTACTTTCTCTTTTTCCTCTGTATTAGCAAAGTGCTCCTTTTTGTTCCTCTTCAAGATCATTTTAAATTTTGGGTTCTTTAGACATTTTACTTGAGCATGAAGCACATTCTTGGAATTATTCTTTGACGAAGATGCAATATGTCATTGGGAAGATAGTGTATTAAACTCAGAAACTACTGTGGCTGGAAATTTATTGTGCTGTTAATATACCGAAATGATAAATGTGCAGTTAACTTTTAATATAAAACAATGCTGAACAAAGCAATCCCACATATTGAGTCGGAGTAGGAGCGGACAGTTTTAATGTATTATTTGTGCAGCATGAATTTGCTCTTTATTGGTTGGACACACCTGTCTGGAGAGTTGGTTCTGTTATTTCTGAGTGATAACTGCTCCATTATTTCTATCTTTTTATGACTTGTTCTCACTGTTTACTTTGACATGGTGTTGTTAACTTGTATATCACACTAACAATGAAATCACCTGTTACTGAAAGGGGCAACCTTGAATGTAAACCACACAGAAAGTTGAAATTTACAATGAAGTGTAGACCTGTGTGGCAAATGGTGCTTTCTTGTGAACCATGTAAAGGTAGAATGAGAGGCATAAGTTTTTTTAAAGGGGTACATGTGCAAAGCTACAATGTTCTAATAACTTACAAAATTTTTATATTCATCAAGTATCTTTTCTATCTCCTTTCTTAGTGAAACATGTTGTGCAAATCCAAAACCAACAAAAAAGAATAAATAATAGGCCAATAATTTTTACATGTTTGAACTAGTGACCCCCTATCAGCTCAGTAATATTTTTTACTGTCTAAAGTAGCAACCAGCTTCCCAGCATGCTTATCAGCATAGCTTGATAACATTTGTCTGCCATTGTAATTCATCTCCTCCTTGGTGCACACTGAATGCTTGTAAAGCAAATGGTTTTATGGAAAGTACTTTGTATTTTGAAGTGGTCCAGTTCTGTTTCTGCACTCAGAGCACTAGTAACATGGTTAATGTTTGGGAGCCAACAGCTGTAACCCACCAATAATGCAGTTAAGAAGTGCAACTGTTAAGGTGTAAATAGCATGAGGAGCTTGGAGGACGTTTCTCAACAGTTTCTGAGATAGACAAAGCTGGAGGCCACCTCCTTCTTTACCATCACTCAGTGATAGAGCTGCAGCTGTGGGAGTGCAGTTCAAGGTTAAACCAGAGTAGTCTAATTGGCAAAATGGCTCACACCGTCCTGTCCTTGAGATAAGGTCTAATAGAGTCTGTGCTCAACAAGACTATATTTAGTGCATGCTCAATGTCTGGATTTACTCTGCCTTGTCCTGACGGGTTTTTTTGGCTTTTCATTGAAAGGCCTTCGTAACACAGCACATTATGTTCTGTGGATGTCATCTCTGTGATACAGCTCAGTGTTGAATGTGGCTTGCAGTTGGTGTTCAGATATTATTGGCCAATACAGCTTATCACATATCAGTATCAGTATATCTGCTGGCTGATGTAACACAAAATGCCCAAGATAAGATTACGATAAATTAGAAACATTTCATAGTTTGTCCATCAGAGGGCACTGACAAGTTTATTTTCCAACAATAAAATGTCACTCAGTCAGTATACAGTATATCTTGGTTTCAATTCTGTAATATGTAAGAGATAATACCCGACAAGTTTTACATGGCTGTAATGGATGAAGCAGCCATATGCAATCAAATTAGAATATAATTAGTTAATTTACCCATACAACTAATTTTGATCTCACTTTTCTGTTTTAAACGGCATTAAAATATAGTTCCTGAACCTTTAGAATAAGCCTTTTTTACAGTGGACATTTTGACTTGTTATAGTTGGAAAAACACAAGTGTTACTAATAACATTAACGATGGCTCTGCTCTACTCAAGTGTCTCAGCAAATCAGGACCCTGAAACTGAAGCAGCTAAATGAAATTCAGCCAATAGTGTTGCATCTTGCTCCACAATATTATTAACAGTTTATTTCCAACGGAGCTCTCTCTCTCTCTCTCTCTCTCGCTCACATACACACACAAGGCCGCCTCTCTCCCCTCCCTCTGTCACAGACACACACACAAACATGTTGGCTTTCTACTGCTGTCTCTCCTCTCTCTCTCTCTCTCTCTCTCTAATCTTGTTATTTTTTGTGTGGTTTTGGTCACATGTCCTCTCGTCTCCCCTGCATCTGTCCCTCAGACCCACAGGCTACCAGCTTCACTGCAGCTAACTTTACTTGAAAAGGCCTCTGTGATATGAACATTCAGATTCATGCAAATATCAAACACATTTGAAACGAGTGGTTCTCACTTAGAAGTCAACTCTCTATTTTTTTGTTGTTGATTTTGGTGACACTAATAACACAAGCTCCAAGCTCTTTAGCTAAGCCTCCATGTTGCTTTCCTTACTTAGAAATTAATACTAGTGCTATAATTTAGAGCAGTAAACAAACACCCACATCATACTGTAGGTATCTGGTTATGCTGTCAGATTACTAAAAGTTAATCCACACCTTCCAGCCAGTCAGAATGAAGAATTCTCAGTGGTCATGGTGTTAACAAATTTAAGAGGTTCTTATCTTATTTGTTTATGTTTCATGTTAAATAACAAATATCAGTAGGTGGCGTAGGCCTAGTGTACCTGCAGAGTCAGAATACACTTGTACATCTGTTGAACATCACCCCTCAGCAGGTCACAAGCCTGCAGGTTTGTGTAGATTAATCCCATTCATTCTGGTAGAACAACATCAAACTGCACTCACATTCCCTTGTGCATCTACAGCGTGTAAAGATGCACTTTTGAGAAAACTGTTGTCCAATATTCTCCAGTGAGGTTAACTTAATTGTACCATCTACTCTGATGATGTAGTGGCCACATTTTTCAAGAGAAGCATCTCATTTTGTTGCACAAGACTTTTTGCAGTTCCAAAACAACTCATATTTTTAGTTGAACAGCTGAAGCCAATTTGCTATTTTGCTCTTTTAAGTGAGGGACAGTAATGGAATAGAAAAGTAAGTTTCCAGGTAACATTCATTTATTTTTGCACAGTACAACATAAAAGGTATACTTGACTGACATGAGGTGGGCAGACATGAATGCTTTTCAGGTGAAAGCATGTGTACATTTGGATCAGGGCGACTTGCTGATGAATGCAGCTCTGTGTTCACAGATAACGACATCATCAGTTTACACAGCATGTTACCTTGCATGGTCATTCATTAGAAACACTTCAACAATGATTAACAGTAATATCCACTCAGTGCTGTCAATTAATCTGCAGTGAAAATGATGCATAATGATACAGTAATTCGTAAGTAGTTCATTTTGATTTCCTGCAATAATGATTATTAGAGCCATCTGTTGACATTATCAACAGTATTTACTGTATATTTCTCAGTTGATAAGTGAAAGTTTGCTGCTTTTAAAGTTTCTTATGTGGTGTCTCCCTGAAATGTAACTTGAGTGATAGAGGTCAACAAGATGCTGACATTTTGCAGAAGATTTTACAGAATCTACATATAATTTAAACATAAAGTTGCATTTTACATGACTGCGCTATTACATCAAATGGAAAATCTTGGACGTCTTGCATGTAATTTTATTTGGATATTATGTTTGGAAACAACATCTGGTGCATTTCTGCATGACTCAGAGATCAGCTAAGTTAATTAGTGAATCTAAAACAACCTGCAAAATAGAATTCATTTTCCTTGGTGCTGTGCCTTACTTCTAAATAGCTTTTGGTCGCAAACCATGCGACCACAATTTTGATGCCTTGGGCCAAACACCCACTATTTGACATCAAATAATTGGGGATAATTATGTAAATGAATTAAAAAATAATACTATCACAGTAACCATGGAGACAGCACTTACATACAGGGGACACTGGTCTGCTTTTGTAGCTCTGACGATAGTCCACCCTCTCCAACAGTGGTATCTTGGTGATAAAGCACTTCCCAAAATATGGCATAGATATTGTGTCACATCAGGACACCTCTAATGCTCTTCACTCACTCCGTCACGACTCTCCCTTTCTCCATCTCTCTTAATTATTTTTCTAAATTTGCACAAACACAACTTTGTCACTCTGTCATGATTCTGCGACTGGTGAAGCACTTCATCAAACATCTGTATGCACATTGTCTGCCATCTCAACCATGGAACACAGTAGTTCCTTCTTTACAGAACATCATATGTAGTAACGAAATTTATAACATAAAATCATCTGTTTAACATTTCATAGTCTTCTTGACTCTTTTTCTAATAAGACAGTCAGGCTGTTGGAAGTAGTGCACTTTTAAGGCTATGATCTGAATAAAAAAACAATTTCATCTACAAAGGGGAATTGATTGTCTGTCTTCATCCCAACTAAAAAATGCACAAAACTAACTCTAATATCTTCAGTTTGTTTGTGCAAAGTAATGCAAACATAAAAATTTTCCTTGTGCTACCCTGTTCCTGGTGGAATGTGATGCCCAAATGATTTGATTTGACCAATTCATAGGAAGCCACTTCTTTACAGCAACTCAACTGGAATCCAGACTTGATGCAGTTATCACCAGCAGTGCAGTGAATACATATCATATACACAGCTTTTTTTTTAAAACATGTCGGTTTGTTTTTTTTAAAAGAAAATTATTTTTGCACTGTTGTATCAAGTTCTCTGTTTATGTTGAAATCAAATGTCACTCATTTGGTGCAATGAGCATGCAGTGTTATAATGCAGTGTGTTCAACACCTAACAGTAGCTGCTTGAGTAATCTGTTTAATACAGGTCTTCATCTTTGTTAGGCAACTACAAACAAAGATATTTGTCTTTTAAGGAACTGATTAAACACTAAGCGGTTTATACTGAGAGGTGATGTCATTGCTGGAGGCTCCCATTTGCTGATGGCTCCTTGAGGGCACAAACCCCAGCTCTGTTGGAGAGCTCTGACCTCCTTTCTGTCCACAAAAGAAGTCAGGCTCGTCCTGCCTGGCTTTAAACTACAAATAGAACTCACTGAGAGAAAAGAGACAGCTATTTGGTCTTTACTGTGCCCCTCTCCCTGCCCCCCCCCTATCTCTGCACCCGCCTCTGTCAACTTTAGACTTAGTTGACCCAACTAGCATTACATTTAACTAGCACCTTTGTAATTGCTCTCTGGGCTCTTACAGGGCATTATGCTGGTAGCTCTGCTTGCTGTGGGTGTGTGAATGTGAATAGAGAGGGGGTTGGAGCCTTGTGTGCCTCTCTCACTCTCCACCCCCTAGTGAATGAGCAGATTGATCTCCGGCTTCTTGACTTTCAGTGGTGGAGAAACTTTGCAGGTGATTTGGTATCGAGCCCCAGTGACACAGATATGTGTGGAATCAGGAAAGCTGTGTGTTAAGAGGCAGTTTTGTCTAATTACCTCCTTTCAGCGCCACTGCAGCACAGAGCAAGAGAGAGAAAGAGAGGGAGACTCTCTGCTTCCCAGCTGACACTCGCTGTGCTGTCTGATACGTGTTTTTATGTTTTTCACAAAAGCCCTTTTTTGCAATGCTGTGTAGTCAGCCATATATAGGTTACAGACCTTGCCCAAACTCAGAACTCTGCGTGGCTCCAAACAGGGGGGTAAGTTCTACTTTCAGATGGATTAATTTAAGTATTTGATGTCTCAATGTGGTGTTGCAAGATTACTGCACTGTTTCCTTCAGAAGCTCAAGTCTTTACATCCTGGAACATGATGTGTACATTGTTCTCTACTTTGTAGGGCTTTCATCAACTTCGATTCTCTGAATATTTAGTTGCAATCCACTTCTGCAACTACTGCCTTACAGTATGTGGTTTAAACTGATTAATTTGTCAGATACTTTTCCACACTTAACTACTGCTCATTGCTCTTCTTCAAACCAAAAACAGCACTCTGCTTTCAAGTACTGCTTTAAGGTAAAAAAAAGTATCCAATCCTGCTGAATGGTTGAACGGTTGTTAATTCGATGCTTCTGTTGCAGGTAATCAAAGTTTATAATGAAGATAACACCAGCAGAGCAGTGGAGGTTCCCAGTGACATCACTGCCCGAGACATATGCCAGCTGTTTGTCTTGAAGAACCACTACATTGATGACCACAGCTGGACTCTTTTTGAGCACCTCTCCCATCTGGGAATAGGTAAGCTTTTGTTTCATGCAAAATTGGCATCTTTTTGTGCAAATTCTAGCAGTTGCATTGAGATGAGAATGTAAAAACCTCAATAACAACATAATCAATATCCTAATCAAATCTCAAAATTATGTTGTATTTAATCAAAAGGTAATTATTTTGTTGTCTCAATCAGTGTTAGCAATAATCTTTCAATGAACCTTTAGTTCTTTAGTTAGTAAGTTTTCTTTAATGGTTTGACTCCAATCTAAAAATCAAATTGTGGCTTAACCTGAACAGTTCAGTTAACGTTAAAGATTGTTGGCCTAAATTTGTGCATCAAACAAATACCTCCTTGATTTTGACATATTTACAGTAAGTGCTGGTATTAATCATGTGATGGTAATGTTAGTCCAACGGGCGAGGTTTGCTTGGTTTGACGGGAGGAGTGGTGGTAGGAGTTCTGTCCTCTGTGTGCTGTTGAATCCAAAGCCAATTTATTATCACATGGTGTAAAGAATTGTGTGCATGGCTGTTGTTGTTGAATGCAAGAGGTTGATGTGTGGTCTGATTCTCTCAACAGCATTACCTGACTAATATATGACTTTGAAAGCATCCTCCAATCTTAACTGAGGGGCTTCCATTTTATTACAGAAACAGCAATGAAATAACAGTTGTAAACATGGATGTTAGCACTGTATATTAACATATACAGTGACAGTAATATTTTTAAATTAAAGGGACATTACAGGCACATATGGGTAAGTCAATGTGAAAATGTGATTGCAAAAAAAAGATTTCTCAGCAGAATTTTCACACTATTGTACACATTACATAATTCATCCATCTGGTCTGTTACAGTCAGTGTTTTATTTTTTAAAATCAAAGCTACATATCGTTGCTGTCTAGTGAAAAGCGTATATCTTGATATTTGTTGTTTTATGTTTTCAAATAAACATAAAAAGTTCCCCTGAGCCAACATAACTCATTAAGAATCCACTGAATTAGTTTAGAATGTCTCAAAACTCAAGGCTCTTTTTCTTAATTCAGAAAAAACAGAGATTGTGGATATTTTCATAGTATTTTGGCCGTGGGCTGCTTTTTTTGGCACAATCCTCAGATCAGATCATAATTCCTTAACAAGGCAGGAACTCTGTGTCAATGTCAGTCATTCAATCATGACTTAGTTGCTTGTTATCTGGTGACTTCTTTGTTCTGTTATTGGTGGTAGTTCATATTTTATTGTTCAACACTGCTTGACACGGCTGTCTGAACAAAAAAAAAAGTTTTCTATTAATTCAACAATCATTTTAAGTTCTAGGAAATAATTAATGTTTACATTATACTGCTTGACTTGAGAGCCATGCTGTCATTCAGAGGTTACACATTGATATAAGGTTAATAATCAAATAAGGTTAATAATCAATCTGCCTGCCTTGCTTGAAGTAAAGCAATGTAACACTTCACCTGAAAATCTTTTGCAGAGATTAATGTATTGTAATTTCTGTAACTTTGGTGTGGCGTTCCAGCAGATTCTTTTTGCTCTCTATCTTTTCCCTGTAGAGCTGTGAAAAGCCAAGGTTGAATTTTCATTCATTTTGTTCCCTCCTGCTGTCACTAGAGAGAACCATTGAAGACCATGAGTCCGTTATGGAGGTGCTGTCAGGTTGGGGGATGGACACGGACAGCCGGCTGTATTTTAGGAAGAATTATGCTAAATATGAGTTCTTCAGGAAACCCCTGGTGAGTCTGTGAAATCCGTTTTAACCATCCCACCTGTATTTATTTCACTGTGTATAAGTTTTACAGTATAGAGTGCGGTAATAACTGATGTTGCTTTCAAAATGGCAGGACTTTTTCCCTGATCACATGGTCTCCATATCCAGTGAAACCAACGGCATGGTGGATCACTCTCAGCTTATACAGGTATCAAGTTCTTATGTTTACAGTGCACTCTCTTTGTTCTTGAGTGGCAGTTGTGAGGTTCTCAGCCTCTGTCACAGTGTTGGAGTGTTAACTTGATATCTACTGTACACACCCATCTATGGACAAATATTTCTCTACCCAACACAGACCTTTCTCAACTCCAGCACTTGTCCAGAGATCCATGGACACCTCCATGCCAAAGAGCAAAGCAGGAAGTCATGGAAGAAGTTCTATTTTGTCTTGCGGAGGTCAGGGCTTTATTTCTCCAATAAAGGAACTTCCAAGGTCAGTATACATTTTAGGAGAATCAAAAGCAATATAAAAAACAGAAAACTGCATACTGTATGTATTTTTTTTTTGCATTCTGTTATTGCATTATATTGGTCTTGCCATGTTTTTTTCCCTTACTTCAAGTGCAAATAGTCATTGTAAACATCTCTAACTATAAAAGTACTAAAAACTTAAGTGCCAATTGGAAAATAAAAATTCTTGAACTAATCCATGAAGATGCATCCTAGTCCTCTATTTGTACACTATGGGATCACCTGTCCATCCTCTGCACTGTATAAATCTCTCTGATGTTGCGAGAGGGCAGTGGAACAGGTTGAGCTTGATTTTCCTAAGGTCAGCTGGCATGGCAGCCATGCAGAAACAGTACTCTGAATGCTGCTGACAAGTGAAGCTTATACTTAGGCGTCAGCCATGCCAACACAACCACTTCTCAACTGCTTTCATTTCCTACAACAGAAGACCTTTTGTTGTCGAGTACAGCCAGGATTTGGTTTGGTGCCCACTTTTACTCTAGTTGGTTTACCATTCATATGTGTTCTTGGTCAGACACATATCTAGTCAGTCAGCACAGACACCAACAGCTGTGGCATTACTTTAAATAAGGAAGTGGGACCGAAGCTGTCACATGAAAGCCGAACAATGGTAGTCTTTGTGCTTCTTTTTCTCTGGAAATTTATCTTTGGCACAGTGACTGTTGATACTGTCTCAATATAACCCTTATCAATTTGTCTAAATGTATCCTTATCACTTTCATCACATTTATATGTTTACCACACCCAGAAGGGCTGATAAGCGTTATTTATGAATAAATAGGTATTGTTTAAGTGTAATAGGCTCCATCTCTGTCTCGAATGAACTTTTTGTTTATTCTACCCAGCAGATCTGATTCAGATCAGATCATGGTTTAATTCAAATACTGGTGGTATTAATCCACTTTTTTTTTTAGGTTTTAGTTTTCCTATAAAAGCATGTCATGTTCATTTCTAAAAGTAAATGACTGTCCTGGGCATTATTTTGTTCTTTTTGTGTTCTTCACATTTATGACGACATAATTGAAGGAGCAAGACAGATGCTGAAACATAAATATGCAGGACTTGCATGTGTCTCCATCCCTCACATGAATTTGAAACTGAATTTGCAGGCATGTAGAGATGAATAGTTAAAACCCAACTCCTTCATTTGATGTTGCCTGAAAGTTCATATCTATACTGTACTTTTGTTTTATTATGACCTCTCTTTGTTTTACAGGAACCAAGGCATCTCCAGTTCATTGCCGACTTTAGTGACAGCAATGTCTACACAGTTTTTGCAGCCAAAAAACTACATGGAGCACCTACAGATTTTGGCTTCTGTGTCAAGGTACTATTGCTTTCTTTCAAGAACTGTAACAAGGATTGTTGCCATAAAACAGAGAAATGCCAAAACTATATAAAAGGAGCAAAAGCAGAGTATTGATTCTCGGCATGTTGCACTCTTTTGTCTCCTCCTAACATCTTTCTCCAGTCCACGAAGTGTAGTTCTGCCCGGGACTTGAAGCTGCTTTGTGCCGATGATGAGCAGACCAGGACATGCTGGATCACGGCCATGCGCTTGTTAAAGGTTGGCTTGCTGATCACTAACTCCGGGTGATGTCTAAGAGGAGGAATGCTGAGTCAGTGCTAGAATCAGATTTAGCTTTGTGAGGAGGTCAAGGGAAACTATTGAGTGATGCTGGATTAGTGCTCCCACTCTTGATAGAAGCAGCATGTGTTCATTGTCTGGATATCTGCTGGATACAGTTTAGAGCATTAGTCATTCCGCTGCTAGTCTATAAATAATGTACAGTACCACACAACAGACTGTAATTTATTGGTATCTACTCTGTATTAAATATTAGGGATTACAATTCAAAATCTGGTTATTTTTCTGTGTTTCAGTATGGGATGCAACTGTACCAGAACTTCATTCAGCCACACCAGAAACAAAAAGCTTCACCAATGGTAAGTCGAAGCTCTTATATATCTTGTGATTCTCTTGAAACTTAAATGGTTTCATCAAGACTTTAAAATGTCTTTTTTTAAGCTGCACTTGTCAATATTTTTAGATTAAAATGGGATCAAATTACTTTAACATAACATAGTGACACCCACAATACCACACAACTTTGCAGTTCACAGCCCTCAGCTGTATGGAGCCTTTTAGCCTCTTTTAGCATAGCTCATTGTTTTGGTTTTCCAGCCCAAAAAATCCACCCGCGTCACCCTTGTTTTAGTCGCAGCAGGCAGCTGTTTTCAAGCACTACTGTGTGATAAACTCACTGTACCATATGTTCCCAGCAATAAATAGCAAACAAAGTTAGCCACTAACAGGTGAACATTTGAGACCCTCCATAAAAAAGAGAATGTAAATCTCAAGGGGCTTATCTTGATATATAATTAAACTGACTGAATAGTGGATCATCTACAAAGCTAAAGGGCCAGATGTTTTGGTGAACAACATAACAGAGCTTAAAGAGAATGATTATTGGGCTTGGGGGGCCAGAAACACACTTCCAAATTATTGATAATGTTGTTCTGTATCTGCTGGATGTGTAAATAAGCAACTGTTTGCTAACATGTTCACCATTACACCTTTATAAGGTGATAATCAATGTTGTGTTTTCAGCTTGTTCAGCTGCTGCAAGTGAGCAAAAAAATCAATTAATACAGCTTTAAAGACAATTTTTTTATGTCTTTAAAATATGCTGAAGCTCACACAGTGTAGTAATATAATTGCATAGGACAAATGAGGCACCTTCAGTGTGTTAATGTAAGTTTACTGCCCCAGAATAGCTTCAGGCTTTACTGGGAGTATTTTTGTGGCAGTGAACACAATCTATTTATGGGTTTTGGACATGTTCATGAACACTCTGCTTTCTAAAAATACAATGATCAGCTGCTCTCAGATTTAACAACTCATCACCTCTTCTCTGCTGTCAGAGGGTCATATGTGACCAACAGCCTTGCCAAAAGGATTAGCCAGAAAGATAGGAGAGCACACGAATGTGCAAATGCAGGGTTAGGCTGCTGAGTCTTCTGCGGTCTACTTGACTGTTTTAGCTGAACATACTATCTTGATGATACTGCTCCATGTGATCGTACTGAAAAGTAAATAAAACCTGAATTCAAATACAAGGTTAAGTAACACATTTAATTGGTGCAGAGTGGATAAGTGGGACAGGAATGTCTCTATCCTTAAAGTAAACACTGCTTACTTTGTTTCATCCACTTGCAATTGTAAGCTTAGTAGGTGGTAGAGGAACAAATGTGGTGATTTAAAAGTCTCTTGGTAATCCTGATAAGAAGAATTTTCTTGTGTGTGCAGTTATTTAGAGTCACTCACTACATGGCAGCTTAAAGCACTGAAATGTGCCCATGTGTCATTCTTTTCAAAGCCACTCTAATCCCTTTTCATGGGAGTATTCTGTCTGGAATCATCTAGAAATGATGAAAATGGAGTCACATTACTCAGACACTAGATGGCAATACAATACCACAAGACAGCTTAAGTCAGTCTACTTTCTTTCAACAGTGTACAAAGGGAATTTAACTAAAAAGGAAAAACCTTTTGGTATTTTGTAGAGTCAAATACATATTTTGGTTGTTCTATCATTATAAATGTAATGAAGTTTTATGAAAAGATGAAGCAAAAATCAAGGAATAATTTAAACAAACATAAATCCATACAGTCAATACAAAAATAACATTTCAATGTATTAAAATTGTGCCATTTCAGAGAAGCATTTCAGAGAACTCACTAGTAGCCATGGATTTCTCTGGGCAAAAGAGCCGGGTGATCGAAAACCCATCTGAGGCACTGTCTGTGGCTGTAGAGGAAGGCCTGTCATGGAGGGTAAGTCAGAGGTTTCGCTCAAAAAAACTGGGAAATAACAGAGAAAATTCCCAACACTGTTAAAAAGGAAAAAAATAGGTTCAGAACCAATAATGTTTTATTTAACAATAGCAATATTCCTGTTGTTTCACCCAGTGTAAACATGTATTGTGACACTTTGGCGACCTTGAAGTAAATTAGGCAAATATTTTTCAAATGTAATCATGTATTCTTACAATTTACAACCTTGTCATGTGTATTAATGTCCATTGTAACAAGAGTTAAGAATTTATGTAATATCATTGCACAAAACACAGTATAGTCAACTATACATTGGGTTAACACAACAAAATAAAGCTTCATTAAGTTAACAGTTGTAAGCAAAATATTACCTTTTTAGAATAACAAGGTGAGAGAAACAGGATAAATGAACTTTGTATTGAAGGGGACCTATTATGCTCATTTCCAGCTCAATATTTTTATTCTGGGACTCCACTAGAGTAGCTTTGCATAATTCACAGTTCAAAAAACTCCTTATTTATCTTATACTGGCCCTTTATGTAGCCCCACAGTTCAGCTGCATGAGCCCACTCTGTTCTGATTGGCCAGCTCTCTGTAAGCCTGCTGAGGGGGCAGCATGTATCAGAGCTGTGTTAAGTTACTGCTGATGAAAACCCAACATTTCCTGCTTTTGTCACTTTATATTAGAAGCTTTTAAATGACTAAATAACAGGAGACCTTTTATTGTGAAGAATTTACAGGAAATTGAACGTTTTCCTCACCTAATTAGCAGAGCTTTGTTAGCGACGCTAAAAAACAGCTGACACAACAAAATATGGAGATATTTGGAGCTCTTTGTTCAGCAGATCAGTTAGAAATAATGCAGGGAGGAATAGTACAAGCAGAAACAGCCATATTTATGATGATGCTGATGAAGAGCTGCAGACAACCTACACACCTCCAACAGGTATGCTATTTATTTTACTTTACACTGCTGTGTAATGGAAAAACACTCACAGTGTGCCAGCTTGACTCGAGTCATGGCTCGACATGACTACCCTCAGAACAATGGGAAAACGCCATAATATTAGTGTACTAGAGCAGTGAACTTGTGCACTGTGCATGGAGCTGATGACCATAAAAAGAAATCCATCACAAGCCAACGTCAGCTTTGCCTGAAAGTATAAAAAGTGTTGGAAACCGAGCATTCAGAGCAGTCTGAGGCCGGTGCTTTTTGCTCACAAGCATAATAGGTCCCCTTTAACATTACTTCAGCTGGTATCGTTGCTGGAACTCATTTCTCCCCTTTTCAGAGGAAAAGCTGCCACCGTCTGAGCGGACATGGGAGCCCCTCCACATCACAAAGCTCAGTGTCAAGCATAGGTTTGTGAGACACTAAATATATTATTCCAATTTGCTGTATGTACACAACAGAAAGAACATTTGTAGCCTATTGTCTCTCTTCATGTTTCAGCTCTTCACTTGGCTCAGCCCTGGTTCCACGGCAAACTGTCTCGGGATGAGGCTCAGCGTCTAATCACTCAGCACGGTCTTGTTGATGGGTAAACAGCTACATTTTTTTTTTTTTAGTTTACATTGTGCCATTTAAGAAATTGTTGGCTTGTTGGTACTAAGTTGACAACTGGATTTGGTACATGATCATGAACAGTGAAGGGTTTTTTTCAGTAACCACTTTTATAAAGGACAAGTATGGTAGTAGATAAAAGGTTCCTTTCCTGTTTAATAAAATGAATGTCAGTCACATTGGAATTCCTTGCACAAGAGAAATCATGTGTATTTAACAAGTAGACTGTACAGTAGTGCAATAGATGGTTGTTAGTTACAAAATATAATCATTAGGAGAGAGTGACTGTTCAGAAGACATGAGAAACGGAATTACAACTGTATTATTTAATTAGCATTATTTATTGCATTATCACAGCACCTGAACGTATCTTTACATGTTCACACACACTGTCAACAGAAGCAAGTCTCTGGGGAGCTAAGGCTACATATTCTAGTTGTCCATTTTAGACAGGACTATAAGAGACAGTTTGTTCTATGTCGCTCTTTAAATACTAGTAAATGTTGCATGATGTGTTTAGATTGTTATCTACTGTATATTTTAAGATGGGTCAGAAGTGGGGGCTTAGAATAACAGTGACAAGTTTTCCTTTTTGCTTTCAGAGTATTTCTTCTGAGAGACAGCCAAAGCAACCCTAACACGTTCGTACTGTCAATGTGCCACATGCAGAAGATCAAACACTTTCAAATCTTACCCGTGAGTACAATCCACTGTCTGTGAAGATTCTCTGTCACCCAGGTCATGAGACATCCAGAAAGGCTAAGTCAAGGGCAACTGAACTTGCTTTAGATTCTGTAAGACGTTTCGCTTCTGATCCAAAAGGCTTCTTCAGTTCTGACTGACTGGGACTCTCTGCCAATCTGTCACTGTACTGTATGAGAGGTGGAACATCTTCAAGCAAGTTCAGTTGCCCTTAACCTAGCCCCATTTTGACATACAGCTCCAATGTGTTGTTTTGCCATACATTTTATACAAGTACCTCAAAATATGAGCCTCATGTTGAATAAGTCACCTATTTCTTGTGTGTGATTCCTTTGTGTGAGGATGATTGCATGTGTATGTGTGCATACTACACTGTAGGTGGATGATGAAGGGGAGTTATTCTACAGTCCGGATGACGGTCACACGCGGTTCAGTGACTTGATCCAGTTGGTGGAGTTTTACCAGCTAAACCGTGGGGTGCTGCCCTGCAAACTCAAACACTACTGTGCCCGGATCACCCTGTGAACAAGAGACCTTCGATGGCCCACACGCACCTTAACTCCAGGGTGTTTCTGGACAAGCACTCCCAGTGTTCTTGTGCCTTGAAGAAAAAAAGATACTCAGCAAAAGTGAACGGCCATGCTAGCTGAATCATCCACACATCCGCATTTATAATGTGGTGGCTGTTCTGTCCTTTTTTTTTTTTTTTTTTTTAGCAAAAGCTGAAATGACAACATACTGTATAATAAGTGACTCGAGTGCTGAACATAATGTGCTATTTTGTCTGTGGATATTATTCTTCAGCCTTGTAATGTTCCCATATGTGGCAGTAAATCCATTCTCTTGTTGTACTGTATATTGTAAAGCTGAATGTGTACTCTAAACAGCTTGTGATTCTAACAACATTTTGACACCTATGAAATTTTTTTTTCTTTTCTTGGCAAGTAACATACAGCAGCTGGTATTTGAGTTTTCACTCAATAGAATAGAATGTGTACTGGTGGCACCCCAGTAGCTGAATGGTTACAGTACATACCACATAACCACAATATTGCTGTATGTCATACTCATCTCTTTCTCCTCTTGTTTTCTGTCTGCCTATTCACTATCAATTATCCATTAAAGGCCAAACTGCCCAAAAATTATCTTAAAAAAAGAATTTCTACTACAATTTATATACAACATGTTCTGTATGTATATGTATGTATTGCAACCATATTATGCTGGGAATTATAGGACACAACACCTCTGTCCTGTTAAAATGGAATAAGACTAAGCTATCTTACTTTTCATTGTCATTGTATCTCTAAGTATTCAGGTATTTTTTTAAGAAAATGATTGTTGTTTTCTAGTTGAGAGATAAAACAACCTCTCAGGAAGTGTCATGTTGCAATGCCTTGTAAGCTGGACTGAGACTGCTGTAGGGAGAAAAAAAGAGGTAATGTACAGGTGGGGAGAAACGGCACACAACCTCACTAGCCTGCACTGTACATTAATTTTAAATGTATGTGATTAAATGAAATATTTGTATTACATGAAATTAGTTGTGAGCTCGCTCTAGAGCAAGGGCAGTAAAATATATCAATTTCAGATATAAGCAATTAAGATGAAAAATCAGAAATACTGTATGACTGATTTTGATCACATCTGAATTAAATGTAAATTGAAATTTGGGTTTTATATTTTACTGAGATTCAGGTATACAGTTTGCAACACCTGGGTTGGTTGTATTTTGATGTTTTTTCCACAGCTGTGGATACATACGGTGTCGGATACTGTTTGTTTTCAAAAAACTAATAATGCATCAGCTTTTAAAAACAAAGTGATCTAAATCACTGATATGATTGAAAAGACCATCTTTTGTTTGTTTTTTTCTTTTTTTAACAATGTGTTGAACATTGAATGTCAAGGTCTGCAAGGTTTTATATATAAACAAAGTCTGTAATGTATGGTTTTGTTTGACTTATTGTTACATTTAATAATAAGCTGCAATGTGAGAACACTGTGAGTTAAAGCCATATTACAGTGGGTTTCAGTGATTTTGCTGTGTATGCAGCTTGGTAAAGACTTTAACTCAGAAACCTGGATAATGATAATAATGAACTGTATTTCTATAGCACAATTCATGGATAAAATGTAACAAAGTGCTTAACATAAAAGCAAAGAATAACATTTACAATAAAACAAGGATAAATATAATAAAATAGGGTAAAATCAAATTAAAAAGACAGGATAAGGCAAGATAAAATAACCCTCAACTAATAAATTCTGCCTTTATCTAACATATAACACTGCATTATGGTCTTTATACTGTATATTTCTCAGTAAATAGGAGTTATAAACTTTGATGCTGAGGTGATTTCTACATTTAAATGCAATGACAGACATTAAAAATAACAGTAAAATTGAATGTCTAACTGAACCTTTTTATCAGTGCACAGTGGGGTGCTCCTTTGCTCAGAAAGATTTTTATAGTGAATACATAAGTCATGATTTTGTCACAGGAACGAGTACATTGTTAGTCATGCTATATAGCTTGTGTATGAGACACATTAGTTTTACAATGTCAAGTATGATTTACTGAATTCTGTGCTCACACAGTACATAAAGACTTTATCTGTTCTCCACAGTGCCATCCTGGGTGCTGTCACATTAATAATTCCTACAACCACTAGATGGTACTAGAAGCATTTTGCTTTTGCTTGTCCAGTTTTGTGTTTGACACAAATGGGTCTGGTGCAATTTAAATTACATAATAAATATATAATGTGTCAAAGATGGCTTAAAGTTAACTTTGAAAAAAGTTAAGTTACTTAAAACTTGTGTGACCCAGTCTTCAGTGGTGCTGAACATCTGATATTTTATGTATGAAGAATTATCTGAAAATACACCAAGAGATGCGTACACCTATGTGAGGATAAGAAAGTGTATTTTTTAACTGACACCAACAACAATCTAGCTTGCCTGCTCTCACTCTAATGATGAGTAAATGAATATTACAGGTGCATGTAATGAATCATATTTTTCACTTCAGCTTTTCAGGGCTTCATAGAACATGAGTAACTTTGTGTTAGGTAAGATTGTGGTTCCCTGCACAATAGTAAACGGCAGAATGTCTTGTCTTGAAGCACTGGTGTTAAACAATCTTCTCTGTTGTGATACAAACACATTGCCCCTATACCTCCCCTGCTCTACTTCAATAGCACATTTTGAAACAGTGCTCACATCCAGGGGAGATGTGCACAAACAGAGAAGTCTTAAATGCACCCCTGCTTCCGAGGTCTTGTGCTAAATGTTGTTTTGGATGTATTCCTGCCATTGATCGGAGTCTGGCTGCAGGGGGAGAGATGGCAGCTGGGAGAGACTGCGCTTCCTTTAATGAATTCATCCAGCTCCATCCAGCACAAACGGCCTGTGGATACAGCATTTCTCCCAGTAAAGAAAGCCTCTCTCCGCTCTGTCTTGGCCCTAGACAAGATGGCCCCATGGACAAGCACCACCGTTCTTCACTCCACTACACTGAATTTAGTCCTGCCTGCACTCTCACTCTTATGACTTCAGGTTTTGTACTTGAGAGTTGTCAACTTCACTCTGTTCTTAAATGCCCGTCTTGTTGTTGTGTTCCCCTAGTCTGTATTCAATTATCTGGCTTTGCTGTCTTCAGGCAATTACTGATTATATCCAATGAAGTGAAGACCTTGCTGTTTGCTCTGCTCTTGATCCACAAAAGGGCATTATCAGGACTTGAGTATGAGTCTATGAGGAAGTGAGGCTAGGTTTGTTTATGGGGTGCACTAATAATAATAACAACAACAACAACAACAACAACAACAACAACAACAACAACAACAATAATAATAATAATAATAATAATAATAATTTTATTTATTTATGTATAACACTTTTCAAAAACAAGTTACAAAATGCTTTACAAAGACATAAAAACAAGAGAAATTAATAGATAAGTAATAAATAAAAGTACTACAGTAATAATGACAAGCGAGGCATAAAACACAGTAAAAACAAGTAAAGTAAAAACAGAAGAATAACCGATTCAAGAGAAAGCAATTCTGAAAAAACACATTTTTAAGGGAGATTTAAAAGCAGACACAGAGCTAGCCTGCCTGATCTCCTCCGGCAGGTCATTCCAGAGTCGTGGGGCCCTGACTCCAAAGGCTCGTTCTCCTCTGATTTTTAGCCTTGACCTAGGAATTACTAACAGACCTCTGCCGGAGGATCTCAGGCTGTATTCAGGCTCTTAAGGAGTTAGTAAGTCAGTGATATAATCATGGGCCAACCCCAAATGTACTTTAAAAGTAATCATTAAAATTATAAAATCAATTCTAAAATATACAGGTAACCAGTGTAGAGATGCTAAAATAGGTATTATGTGGACTCTTCTATTGGATTTTTTGAGTAGTCTTGCTGCAGTATTTTGAACTAGTTGATGTTTGGAGAAATTGTATTGAGTGTGAAAGGAATACAGCAAGTTACAATAGTCTAAGCAGGATGTAATGAAAGCATGTTTGACAGTTTCCAGATTCTTAGCGGATAAAAAACGAAGTTGCAGAAAGCACAATTGATCGACTGACTTCACCTGTTGGTCAAAGTTAAGTTTATCAAAAGTAACACCCAGATTTCTGAACTGGGTTTTGATGTAACAAGATAGAGAATCTAAGATAGAGAATGCTTGATGAAGGGGTCTGGACCTATAATAATGGCTTCTTATTTATCTGAGTTTAACTGAAGAAAGTTTTGAGAGATGCAGTTTATAACATCTGTAAGACAGGGTTGTATTTTGACCAGTTGTGTTGTGTTATTGGAGTCAAACAAGAATTAGATCTGGGAGTTGTCTGCATAAAAATGGAAACTGATGTTGTACTTATGAAAGATTTGACTAGAGATAGCTAACATAGAAATGGAGAATAATAAAGAGCCAAGGACTGAACCTTGAGGCACTCCATAGGAGAAATGGGAGGTGGAGGATTTAAAGTCACCAATGGCCACATAGAATTTCCTATTAGAAAGATAGGAATAAAACCAATCTAAAACTGTACTTGATAGGCCAACTCAATGCTTAAGACGTTCAATTAAAATCACATAGTCAACTGTATCAAAAGCTGCAGTAAGATCTAAAAGCAATAAAACAGATGTTTGGCCATTGTCAACTGCTAAAAGAATATCATTAAGAACTCTAAGAAGTGTTGTCTCAGTGCTATGACCCGCCCTAAAACCTGACTGAAATGTATCAAAGAGCCTGTTGCCATTCATATGATCGATGAGCTGCCCAGCAACTATTTTTTCCAAGACCTTAGCCAGGAAAGGAAGTTTAGATGTTGGGCGGAAGTTATTTAAAACTGATGGATCTTTTTGAGAAGTGGTTGAACTGTAGCAGATTTAAAATAATTAGGCACTTGACCAGATAAAAGTGAGGAATTGAATATAGTGAAGGTTAGCTCCTCTGCAAAGGGCTCTCCTATCAGGAGTATCTAAAGCCAGAAGCAAATCCAACATCTCAGCTACACTGGCCACAGTGGACCGGAGTAGAGATAACCATAGGTCGATTTGAAAAAATTATTAAATGCATGTAAGATATTCTTCTGTTTTGAGTTTCAGATAACGGATGAAACACACATCAAACAGTGTTGAACTAATGATTTCATCTAGGCTATGTATCATATATAAGCTGTGGACTGTGGTTTACTTTGGACTACATTACACAGTTGCAGTGCTTTGCTTTTTGGTTTTACTTTATATTCATTTTCCAGTAATGAACATTCAGTTTTCATAGACATTGTCCAAACACACTATAATAATAATCTTAATAGATTATAGATCAGAAGCTGGAGACAGGAGATGTCATGAACATGGATGGGTTTTTTTGTTCACTTCTCTTTTATGTGCATATAAACCCAGACTGAGGAGAGATTGCTCTTAAAACAGTGATGCCACTCCAGTTTATGGATTCATTTATAACAATATAACAAACTGTAAAATGTGACTTGTTTTAAATTAATTTATTAAAACCAGCAATAGTGCTAGTTATTTTAGGTACAACACAGACCTGTATTAATGTCTAATAATTGCTAAGTGAAAAACAATAGATGCACAGTGACACATTATTTGGTGTACTTCAGAATTCCAAGAAATTATATATTTCAACCTATTATATTTTGTAACATGAAGAAATTCAAAATTTCCACCGAAATTTTAAATATACCGAATATACAGTAAATTATGTATTTGTTGCTTTAAATATAATTAATGGATGAAATGAAAATCTAGGTTTTTAAAATCAGTAAAGAAAATCCAAGCAGTTGCACATTGCTTGATATACAAGATATTTTTTCAGCAAGGTTGTTTGCAGCAAGGTCTTCAGTGGTTGAAATCTCTGACTTACATGCAGTTTAAAAATATATGAAATTATATTAGCAACAATAACAACACAGCTACCACACAATTAATGTCTTTCATACTTTTCTTCACACTGCTGTAGTGTGAGGGGGTGATTTTGTTAGTGTATTGAGTATCTTTGGTAATATATTATGTCTCAGATAATTGCTCAGACAGTGCTTGCTCTATAAGTCGCCTTTCTAACCTCTGATATATTTTTTCTGGGGGTCTGGGAACTGGCAAATGGTAAGTAGCAAGCTTTGTTAATTACAAGGATAACACACGCACTCGTCAAATAATGGATGTGGTTTGCAATTTCAAGTTTTAATAATCAATTACTGGCAGTAATTCTCTGTGGAGTCACAGGATAGTCATTAAATCTCAAAAGGCGAAACACACACAATGTAGCTTTTTCCAAAGCCCTATTTTTAAATACATAAGGGAACAGGGTCTGCTCTAATCCTGTGCATTTTGTTTCCTTATTGCAAGTTAAAGTAGCTCAATTAGACCTTGACAGTGCAGCTTGTAGAATAACTGGTTAAGACAGTAAGTGATGAATGGTCATATTAACACTTATTCCTACAGGAACTGAGACAACAACGACAAGAGTGGGAAGATGCTCTATTAAAGTAATACAGATCAGCTTGTTTTTTTTTTCTTCCTGAGTTACTGCTTTTATTATGTTGAAGCTAGAAGTTTAATTTAAGTCCTATATGAACTCACATTAAGCAGACATATATATGTCTTTTGTCAGTCCGCCAGAAACACCTCTCTAACTGGCCTCTTCGATCTTAGCAAACAGGTAGATGTTGTGGTATTGAATCCGTGTGTTCTTTTTTCCTTATACAGCAGGGTTCCTGTTATTGTATTTTCAGTCCACCTTCAAAGCTGAAACATTGCAGAGGTTCTTCTTGACCTTGAGAAATTAACATGGGAGGACTGGCTTTGCTCTGAGGGAGCCCTATAGAGGCCACGTCCCCTCCTAATCCCCAGTTGAAAGGCATACCTCTACCGCTCAGACGAAATGGTAACATCCCGGCAGGCCAAGTGTTTACATGATATCAGACGATAATCCTGACATCTATCAAGACATATTCATTTCATTCAGATTATTTCATTTGAAAACATTGTGTTTGTGTTAGGAATAGATTGTGTTTATATGTGTGTATGTGAGGGAGTGAGACAGAGAGAGAGGGGGAGAGAGAGACAGAGAGAGAGAGAGGAATGAATTTCACCCTGCACAGATGAACAAACAGTGAATCTGAAGTGCAGCGCCCTGTGTGGCTGCCCACCAACTGAACAACATTAAGGCAGTCCTCCATGTAAAACCTGCTCACTTCTCCTACAAACACTCGAGTTTGGCAAAGGGGCAGCGGCTCAGCGGGGGGAGCTCTCACTGGAAGGCAGACAGTGAGCTATGGACAGCAGGGAGACATAAACCACAGCTTCTGGTGGTGATGGAGTGATGTTTTGGGTGATCAAAAGGATGGATAAGAAAAGGAAAACGACAGGGGTAAAATCGGGAGGGGATCTTGGAGAGGAAAACATTTTTGGACTTTAAAGGTAGAAAGACATGAAAAGCAAAGTTAAGCTGAGATGTTTGACAGTGCAGCACTTGGGGTGAATATTATTGTACACTGTAAAAGTACACCCAAACTCTCAGATGCACTTTCCTGTATTTGCTATCATTCATACCACAACATGCAGTTGGGCAAAGAAACTTCAAAACAACATGATATATATCACGGGGCAATTTACTTCAAGGTTACAGAGTAGATCTTAGGATGATATATTGTCCTTGCATTTTTCTGCAAAATAGGTCAAAACGTTCACAGTGGCACACACGGATGCACGTGCGCATGTTCACAAGCACATTTACACTCGTATTGGATCAATTTACATTCCTGCCTACTTTTTTCTCTCATTTACATGGTGTGCGAGTGACTCCTGAACAGGGTAGGCAGCCTTGTGGAAGAATTAGGAAATGGTCCATTTCTGAGAACACAGTGGAATAGAAGCAGAGCAGCATATGTTGGGATTTGAATGGTCAATCGATGAATAACCCAGAGCGGTGTTTTTCTGTGCAGATTGGCAGGCATTGTGTAGTGGTATCTGTGTGTGTGTGTGTAAGAGAGAGAGAGGGAGAGAGGGAGGAAGAGAGAGAGAGAGAGAGAGAGAGATGGGGGCATGGAGGAGAGGGGATTCATCCTTCCCCAAAGTATTACGCAGTGGTCAAAAATATTTGCAATGCCAGGAGGTATTTTGAAAAATATTTGAAAAAATTCAATACCGTGCTGACCTTTTGCTAGGCATTTGCGAACAGATTCACTCTCCGTATAATCTGGCTCAGAGTCAGGGAGGATCTGTGTTACTATATCATGTTGTTGATTCTAAATTATGCTAATCTATTCTGCTCATACATTTACTTTGATGTCTTTATTTAAATGTTTTTGTTTTAATTTTACAAGTCAAAGTGTCATATTAAGAATTTAGCAACAAAAACCTAAAAATGTAATTAACATACAATGTACTCGAATTTGCATGAAACTGACTGTTGCTTCTGTAATTTAAGCTATACATTATTACATGTGATCATATTTATTTCTCTTTTACAGTACATTATATGCATCAAAATCTTTATTATTGTTATTTTTCTCATGTATCTATACACTATATGCCTTCATAAAGTGCCACCACAAGAGGGCAGAGACTATCCAAACACACACAATCTAATGAATTTACAATTCATTATACTATACTGTATATGCCATCAGCCCTTGTTTAGTGTGGGTCTTACTTTCTTAACGATGGTGCCTGTATAGTACTTTGGAGAAAATGTCCGTTATTCCTCATCGGAACAGACAGACAGCTGCATGGCAGAGAGGCACTCATCGTTTGGTATCAGCGTTTCACAATGGTTTAATGGATCTTATAGAGATGAAGAGGATGCAGTTAAACAGCTTGTTGTCAAATAACAGCTGCATTTCAAATATTCCAAACGATTAACATAAATACAGGAATTTGAATTAAGCTAGAAATTATGAGAAATATATAAAATGTCAGTTGTGCTACACCATGAATCAAAACAAATCTAAAATGTAAGTTCAGCTTTAAATTAGTAGACAATATTGTCACTGATTTATGCAGAAAACAATTACTGTATGTTTTCAAATTCAGTAGATTCCAAACAAAGGATAATTCAAAGTTTAGTTTGGAGGGATGAAGGATTCAAAGCTTCACTGTCACATGCACAGAGAATGAGTTACACTATACAATAAAATTGCAGAAATTTTTTCTGTCCTCTCTGATTGGCCTCCATGGAGCAAAATACTTAAAAGAGAGAAAAAGAAAGTTATAGTAGGAGAAAACAAACAAAAGAAAGATAAACAAGCCTAAAGTAAATAAGTATAAAAATCATAAACCTACAACATAAGAGACAAGCTGTCAGTTGTAGTTCACAACGAGATTCTGTCTTTACTCTGCAGAGCTGAGACTTTGCTGACTAATCGGCCCTCTAACGGTGATCGATGCTTGTTGGGGTGGATACAGCCCCACAAGTCCTACAGCAACACAGAGGTATGAAAATAGCACAAAACATACATAACACAACCCACTGATTAGCTGTTAATTTACTCACACTGACACACTGACACAGTCCAACAAAGCAACCACATGGAGTGACAGACTGGCTTGCTGTTTAAGGTGACAGCATGTGGTTATACAGTGTAAAAACACCTATGCTCAGTGTTTCAGCAGTTCTATTACACTGTGACTGATACAAGCAATACTGTCATGATGGTAGCAATTTAAATTGAAATCAGACTGCTTAAAACAGGTGATGCTCTGAAAGAAAAGTTTGCGTTTTTGAAAACATGAGTGAACATGTCATGCCTTTTAACATCAGTGTTAAATGTGTTAGATTAGTGTTTAGTTTATATGTATAGTATGTGTGGCAACATGACCAAGCACCAGAACAACAAGACTAATATATTCTGTGGCTGTTGTAGGGAAAGAGAAAGGCTGTGAAATGTGCAGTGAAGTGAAACATAAAAGGTTCGCGACAGCATCTGACACTGTCATTTATTCAGCACACATAAAAAGCCATTTGTCACTGAAACTTATTATCTGCAGAGAGCTATGAGAACACCAGGAAAACGACACAAAGCGAACCCACCGTGATCAATCAGTATTTGTTGCCATTTTGATATAAATAATGAAAAATTAAAAACACCAGCCCTTCACTGTCCCCTCCA